>NC_057800.1:587329780-587489310 GCF_018294505.1 Triticum aestivum
AAGCTGCTCCGGTGGTTGGGTTAAGGATGGTGTCGACGATGCGGATCTGCGGCCGTGGACGGGGCATCAGAAGCTGCTCAAGTGGTTGGGTTAAGGGTGGTGTCGACGATGCGGATCTGCGGCCGTGGACGGGGCGTCAGAAGCTACTCCGGTAGGTTGGATGAGGGTGCGAGGAAGTGGATCTGAGGTCGTGGACTTGTGAGTTGGCAAAGCGGCCCCAGTAGGGTTGAGAATGGTATAGGCGAAGCTACTCCGATAGGGTTGACGATGGTGTCGGCGAAGCGGCTCCGGTAGGGTTGAGGAAGGTGTTGGCGAAGCGGCTCCGGTAGGGTTGAGGAAGGTGTCGGCGAAGAGGATCAGAGGCCGTCGATGGGGGCGTCGGTGGGGCAGCTCCGGGGGTGTGGACAAAGCGTCTCCAATGGGGAGTACGAATGAGCCGCTGCAGATGCACGGTGGTTGACGAGAGTACCGGCGAAGCAGATCCGGCGCCATGGATAAGGCCGGCACTGAATGGGCTGTGGTACAGTGGTGGATGAGTAGTCTACTTGTTTCTAGGGAAGGTGGGAGGGGTAGATGCGGCCGGAGAAGCAGATCCGGCGAGGTGGACGCCGCTGGCAGTGAATGGGCTATGGTACGCTGATGGATGAGCAGTCTAGGGTTTCGAGAGGGGAGGGGAGAAATGGCAATGAAGTACGGACGACGTGATGTAAGATGCTCTGGTGCTGTGGAGTTAGTCGTTTTTGCGGGAGGGGGAGAGGAAATGGGGGTGCCGTGTAGTGGGGGAACCGGAAGTTACCAAAGCAGCCCCGACCTATCATGTAGATGAGGGTGGTATTGTAACTGTTGGTCTCCGTGCACCAAGGACAAAAGGGGGATTTCGCATGCTAAAGACTAAGGTGGCAGAAATTTTAGAAGGAGGCGGGAGATTTTGCCGCCTGCGGGATCGTTCGTATCCAGTTTCAACTAATTTTGGACCGTGCTAGTGGGAAGGTCATGCTAGACTGTGTACACGGGGCACGCGTCAGCAGTTAATAACTGGTGTGAAGTCCACCCCAGAAAAAAAGACAATAACTCGGGATGATGCGCCGATAACTTGGACGTTCACATGGCCGCGGCCAATCGTACGGGTGTAGTGGCGCGTTCAGAAAAAAGGATCAAACGCTCAGCCTATGTATTTCTCGTGTAAATAGATAATCTAGTGCCATTGGTTATTTACTTTAAACATAATGCATTGACGTGTTAGTGTAGAGGCGCACAAAAAGAAATGGATATTGTAGTCAGCTACTTAAAAGTGTTACCTCATATGATTACATAGCCTCCATTTCATAAATTGCGTACCCGTTGAATTCATATATGAATATTACATCTATTACTTCAAAATAGAAACTTAAATCATCCAAGACTAATGAATTTGAATGCAAGAGTAACAATGGTGCATGTACATGATAGCTACATTGGTTGTTTGAAGAAACATACTGTAACTTTGGCATGCACAACTGAAAAGGTTTATTTAAATAGAAAAAAATGTGATATGTGAGTGTCCAATCTTTATAGCGTTGACTCGATATTATACCTTTGGCCACGATACGAAGTAGATATTGACTTATGTTCAAGCGATGCACATCCACGATCGCTAGATAGTGATACGTGAATGAATTGTGCAATCTCTCTCACACACATACATATCTCATTTCCCTGTGGGCATCGGAATCACACATGTGCACTTCGTGTATTTCTCTCCCTCCGTCAGGGTTAAATTCGTCTTTCTACCCCGTCCCACAAGTCTCTCACACAGAAACACACACGCTCTCTATGTCTAACACGCCCACCCCTTTAATTCCGCCCACCCAGAGCCACTAATGTCTCAAAGTATAATAATGTCTCTCACACATATGCTATCTACCTATCCCTTAATATAGCTAGATATGTGTCACACAAACTCCTTCTCCCTACTAGCAAGATGCCCATGCGTTGCACGGAACATCAAGATGCATTTGTATGAGAAGTTTATCTTGTGGGAGAAAAGGATGAACGAGGGAATGCCTTATTTGCAAATGCGGAGAGGGGTGTGGGTATCTTTTTGCAAAATTGCCATAGTTTCCTTCCTGTTCGTCGGATATAAATCGGATGGCCTATATTGCAGGATGGCAGGAACACCATCATCACCAACTCTGTTTTTTATAAGAGTAGAGATATGTGAGTGTCACTGCCCCCCACACACCCACACTTCCCAACACCGAAGGAGTAGGGTGACACCTCGATCTTGATACTAATCTATCGACTGGCTTCTCTCTCAAACATACACACACACTACCCGACACCGAAGGAGTAGGGTGGCACATTGATCTTGATAATAATCTATCTACTCCTCTTTCAAACACACACACACACACTCGCTAGTTGTGCCTC
This sequence comes from Triticum aestivum, assembly GCF_018294505.1. Lineage (NCBI taxonomy): Eukaryota > Viridiplantae > Streptophyta > Magnoliopsida > Poales > Poaceae > Triticum > Triticum aestivum. The sequence goes on from NC_057800.1 coordinate 587,332,190, forward strand.
TGTGCCTACCGTGCACACTCTCGATATGTCTTTCTCTCCCTCCCCCCCCCAACAATGACAGTAGAAGGGTGACAACTCAATCTGATCATAATCTGTCAATTGGTTTCTCTCTCAAACATTGTGTCTCGGTGTCTCGCTCGGTAGCCCCCTCGATATGTAGACTTCTCGCGCGTGCACAGCTGTAGTGACGATGATGCTGAACCCAGTGTGCCTTGTCTTTACCGACCTCATGTGATAGTTTTTACCCTGTTTTCTGTTAATTAACAAGGCAACCTTTTCTTTGTTACTACTAGTGAATCTGAAATCATTCGGGGCAGACATAAAATATATCACTTCAACCCAATTATCGCAACAACTATTTAAAAAGAAATAAGCTAGCTGCCCGTGCGTTGCACGGAACATCAAGATGCATTTGTATGAGTAGTTTATCTTGTGAGAGAAAAGGTTGAACGAGGGAAGGCCTTATTTGCGAACGTGGAGAGATGTGTGGGTATATTTTTGCAAAATTGCCATAGTTTCTTTCCTATCCGTTAGATATAAATCTGACGGCCTATATTGCAGGATGGCACGCACACCATCATCACCAACTCTGTTTTCTACTCCCTTCGTCCGAAAATACTTGTCATCAAAATGGATAAAAAGAGATGTATCTAAAACTAAAATACGTCTAGATACATTTCCTTTTATCCATTTTGATGACAAGTATTTCTGAACGAAGGGAGTATTTGTCTTTTTAGAGATTTCAACAGGTGACTATGACCGAACCTTACCAACATACTCAAAAAAGTAGTCCATAATTTTGATGTTACCCTCTTTTCTTGGCGGTGCAGTGCCATCTGGATACCTCATAAATAAATAAAGTACTACATGATACTAATATATGATACATGGCGCAGGAGTACTAAGTATTACTAATACAGTTTTGCTAGAACTCATCTAGATGAGATATAATTTGGTCTCCTTCATCTTTTATAGCCATTGGATGTGATGCTATATAAGATGCGTGTGTGCTGACGTGGGTTGTATTTGTTCTTGTGCAACGAACTGACCACTGCATGTCATGTTTTATAGTCTCAAGTCATTAAAAGCATGCAAGCCCCACATCTCTTCTTGGTTGATTCCTCTATTTATGTCAAAAAATAAGAAACAACGTGAGAGTTAATGCACCACGCCTATGTGTTTACTATTTGGTTTTCATAAGATGACTTAATACTCACTAGAAGGAGGGAGTATTCGATTTGACAGCGAGCGGCATAGTTCCCGATACAGCTTTAATGCAGACGAAGGAGGGAGTGGCGATTCCCGATATGTTGAACGGCCAATGCATCCACCTTCAATTAATGCATGAGGGAAGTAATGGGAGGAGGTCCGGGAAAAGAGGCTGCATGATGTGAATGCAACGTAGTTTGCCCTCATTGCCCTCATATAAAGGCGCCCCTCCATTCCAATGCATCTACCACATCGTACGCACCTAAGCATTTGCCTAAGCACCTACACTAAGCGCAAAAGAGCTCACTCCAGACCCATGGCAGCGATGCTCGTGAGCGGCCAGTGGCTGCGCCAGATGGTCCACAATGCCGGCCTACGGCATGGCGCCGAGGATCGTCTCCAGACAGTGTTGGAGACCGGCTGGTGGATGGCTGCCTTCGACGCCAACTACGACTCTCAGTTGGACCCGATGATCGTTGCCACCAGCAACAAGTTCACCGTCCTCAAGAAGCTCGCGGACGACATCGCCGTACTCCTCCAGCCCGCGCGCCCGGACTCCTCATTGCCTGCCACCCTAATCGGCCTTCATGGCTGGAACCTCTTTCAAGCACTGGTGGCCCTGCAACTGTCCGCCGACGCCATGAAGAATGTCCACCTGGAGGTCGCGCTCACCGCGAGGCGCCTCGCCCTGCAAGAATTCGTCGACCTACACATCCACGTGTACGAGGAAATCATGTACATAGGTATCTACAAGGCCAGTGAGGACGCTACGACGTTGGCCTTCCTCAACCGGCTGGAAGCCTTGGATGCCTTTGCTGAGAAGCACCTCGACCTTGCCACAAAAGCCGCCGCTCCTTAGCCACCGGTCGGTGGCCCGACGCACTAAGTTGAGGAGGAGGAGGTCGTACGCACGTGGATCCATCTTTTTTCTTGCCTTCTGTAACCACCACTGCGATCGCATCATCGTGGCCTTAATTCTTATTGTGCTGTTGCATTCTCGTTCCAGTCAATACCGACATGTGCGATCCCTTTGCTTAATTATATGCATCACTGTAATTAGTACTCCATCCGTCAATTTATAAGTTGTGCTTACCTTTTCCATCAACTTCGTGCAACACGCGGGCATCTTGCTAGAAACACTAGAATATGTCTATATAATCTGTATGTGATAGTCCATTTGAAATCTCAAAAAAGACAAATATTTAGGTACGGAGGGAGTAATATATTAGGAGTATATCAAAACAATAGTGATTTCTTTCAAGTTTGTGAACAAATACTACTATTCTACTACTTTGGATCCGTCGCAACGCATAGGCACATTGGTGGTAAAAGGAAAAGGCCTGCCGCGTTCGCGTCGCACCCCCACACGCCCGAGAATCGAGAGTACAACACGGCCCGTTCGGCATGACACATAGCTTAGGGAAGGCGTGTTGCCTAGAATTTTCACTTTCATGTGGGACCATCGTTGAGCAAATCGACACCCCGCCCGCCGTCGGGTTGGAAAACAGAAACGAGGGGAAGATCTAGCTGTAGCACGGAAGCCAAGAAATTTGGTGTCAGATGGGGCTCGTTGATAGAGTAGGAGCATTCCGTACTAGTACTACTCCTACTAGTACCAAGTTTGTACTCCTAATACTATATTACTAGTACTACCACTATACAACTAGTAGGTACGTGCACGGCACAACATTGTAGGAACAAAAAACGGGAAGATCTTGTTTTGGGTGATTTATCTTTTTTTCAATCAATGTAGTATGAATAATATGATGTGGGGGGCACCCATGAAGCTTATGTGGCTTGGTTGCATGGCTACGGAAGGTTAGAGAAAAATAAATAGATAATGTGTTTAGAGTGCACTCTACTAAATAGATATATATACTTTGGATCCATTGCAACGGACCGGCACATCTATATCTATACCCCCTATATACTGTGTGAAAAACTTTGAAAGTTGGTCGTTGGATGAAGCCAATCCGACGGTACAAAGATGGCAAATCCGAGCACTACTGGCCGTTGGATATCATCCACCAGATTCTGCCACATGTATAATCTAGAAGACTCCATGGTTGAACTTAATTCATGACTAAGGGCCTCTTTGATTCATAGGATTGCAGAAACACATGAATAGGATAAAAGTAGGATTGGAATGGCATGTTCATTGGATCCCTATAGGATTTGAGTTTGTTTGATTGTGTCACATGAAAAACAAAGGATTCTTCCAAGAGTTTGGAGTGCATGTTAGAATTCCTATGAAACGTAGTACAAATGAATCCTTAGGAAAATATTCTACATGATTCAATCCTACGAATCAAACGACCAACGTAGGAAAAATTCCTAAGGATTCTAATCCTTCAAAGATCCTATGAAAATCCTTTGAATCAAACAGACCGTAACTTTGCCACAACTAAGCTTAGGCAAAGTTATTAGCTCTTCAAAACAAGAGAAACAAGTTGGCAAGCCTAAGGGAATCTTGCCACATTTTTTCTGTGTATGTCATGTGGGGCTTAGTGTGGCTTGCCTAAGGTGTGGCTTGAACCAAACACTCACCTAAGTTAATCAAACTTGCCTAACCTTACATTCCACCAGATTTTGCCACATGTTAGAATCCAGAAAGCTCCACATGTAGAAGCATAATGCACAAACCACCAGAATCTCATGCGTGCAATGCACGTGTACCTTACTAGTACTAGTAGTTGGTAGTAGTAAGAAACAAATTCCAGTTTTGGCACGAGCTCGTACTGCGGGAGCACCACAAGGCCTACCGCAGGAGTTACATTTCCCTCTCGGGGCCCACAGGACCGAACTTCAATGGCTTAGTGCCCGACCTATGAGTCAATGACATGCGGACCTTAAATGCGGCTGGCCCACATGTCATTCTCATGGTGGTGGCATGGTTCGCGACTCACTCATTCGAGATGAACCGGCCGGTGGTGGCGTGGCCGTGGCGAGGGTGCCACAGCTGGGTGTCGGGGCGTTACGAGGCGTAGATGGCCACACCGGCGGGTACTACCTGTAGTACTCCCTCCGGTCCTTTTTACTCTGCATATTAGGTTTGTCCGAAGTCAATCTCATCCAACTTTGACCAAGTTTATATAAAAAATTGTAGACATTCACATAACAACACCAATATCATTAGATTCATCTTGGAATATATTTTCATATTATATTTATTAGATATTATAGATTCTAATAATTTCTAATATAAATTTGGTCAAACTTAGCAAAGTTTGACTTCAGCAAATCCAATGTGCAGAGTAAAAAGGACCGGAGGGAGTACATAAGTAATCCAGCTGAGGATTGATGCCCGGGACTAAATGTGTCACAGCCGCTGGATGAAAATTCGATGGTGCGGGAGTATGGAACGGAGAACAGCAGCGGAGTAGGCGAACCGCGTCCAATCGGGTGTGTCTGTGGTAGAAAGTTGATGGTCGCCGCAGTTCAGCTGGCCCGCATGTCATGCACATAAAGGTAGAGGAGTGGTGGGGCCGAGAGGGATGAGGGGCACGTCGGGGGGATGAGGATCCCCTGACACGAACAATCCTACCATTTAGTCACTGACATGTGGGACCCATAAGCGTGAGTCCCACCTGTCAGCAAAGGAAAGGCAGGGTAAGGCAGTGATAGCCATGTCAGAGGATCCATGTCCATGTCGGGGGACGTCATGCCGTGGGTTGGAGCGGCATCATGGGAATCGCGTGTGGGTGTGGCAGTGGTAGAAACAAGAAACGTGATGGTCGCTGTGGTTCAACTTCCATGGACAAGCTGTCATGTCTACTGACACATGTATATCAAAACTAGAGTGTTTATATTTCAAGCACGTGAACAAGTATTATTCCACTACTTTGGATCCATTGCAACGCACGGGCCAGCACATTGGTAGTAGTAGTGTCCGTCTCTATCTCTAGAGGCCTTCCCTCGTTCATCCTTTTCTCTCACAAGATAAACTACTCATACAAATGCATCTTGATGTTCCGTGGAATGCACGAGGATGTTTCCTTGGGGGTCTCTCCAGCGCGGCGTGGCCGTAGTTGCAAGTTGACGCCCCTTGAGATGCCGACGTTGAGGGGCACTCGGATTTCCTCCGATGAGCAGGTAAGATGAGTTTGATCACGTAGTAAATGCATTCTAAAGACTACTTCCGTGTCCATTTCCTAATTCTCCCCCTGCCCACTGTTTCACAGGTTAGGCTCGGTGCGAGTGGAGATTGGCTTGCATGTGTACGGGGTTTGGATGCAAATGAAGACGAAGGGGAGGTGAAGAAGCCGAGGAGAATCGGTTCCCGATGGAGAAGTAAATGGGAGAAGTGGCGTGCAGGCAGTTGATTAGATGGCTAGGTAGACTAAACGAAAAGGCTATGCGGGTAGACTGATGAGTCGTACCTGTTCGTGTACGTGCCCATCCTTCCTGATAGGTGGGACCTATGCATGCAAACAGATAAAAAATGTGTCGTAGTTTTTTTTGAGCGCGTGAGTGGGAGACACAACATTCTCTGTTTAAGGAATACTCCCTCCGTTTAGGTGAGTATAAGTCACCTTATGAAAATCAGGTTTTCCCAAAACCTTTAGGCGTGGAGCATTAACTTCCTGCTCGATTCCCTCCCAGCCTCGTTAGCCAGCGTTCTCTTCCTCTGCTGCCGTGTTCTACCTTTCCATTTTCCTCTTCTCGAGTGTGGAACGATCTGCATGCCGTCCTTGATGCACCAGAACGACCACTGCATGCATCGCGGCAGGGCGTTGATTGGGCATGCACGAGAATTTGGTTCTGCTCGCAATATGGATGATACCTGAATGATGAAGTGAACAGGCATGCTAGCACGGGAGACCTATTTCCGCTATACAATACTGGAGTACTCATGTTCCTACTACTACTACTACTACTACTACTACTAGTAGTAGTAGTAGTATACAACCGTGGTACACTTGATGGTCAAAATACTATTCATCCGGTCCTCACAGTGAAGTGACAACACCCTGCGCCTGACACTAGTCCAGGCGGCGTGTTCGAGTTACCAAAGTTAGCCTCACCCTGTGCACTGTGCAGTCTGTCACCGCCACTATACAACACATTGGCGCCTCACCTCGTCTCCCTCTCCGCTCCCATAGCACCACTCCATCTCCATCACCTTCTCCGTCTCTGTCTCCATCTCCATCTCATTGTGCCCCCGTGTACCGTCGCCTCACTTGCCTCCCCTAGTACCACTATTTCCTCGCTAGCCGCTCCAGCACCGACATCCTTCTCCCCCGTAAATCAAGCCCCCTTCCAAACTCCACCATGCCCGAACGCGAACCGCGCAACATCCATATGAGCCGCGATTGGAGCAATCTCCCCAGTGACATCCTCGACCTCTGTTGTTCGTGTATGGATATGTTGAGCGCCTGCGGCTGGCTGCATGCTCGAGGGGCATGCACACGGCCATCGTCGAAGCGAGGCCTAAGCTTTTAAAGACACCCTGCTTGCTGCTATCTGGTCTTGCAAGATTGGCTCACCATGATACGGAGGCATGCATGATGCCCCTTGACTTCAATTCGATCTCCATTAGCCGAAACTTCTTTGCAGGTATGTAGTGGGTCGTCGTACATCATTTCCCTCTACATCGATCCGATCACCATCGCCCGAAACTTCTTGGCAGGTATGTACTGGGTCGGCATGAACTCCCACTAGATGGCTGCCTTCAGAGAAGACAGTAAAAAGTTGGTGCTCATGAACTTCCAGACCTCCCATGAGATTATCCTTCCTCCATTGGATTATATAGAGTATTACCATCGCAGTCCAAGTCATCTAGATTACTACGTCAGTTGGACGGACCTTGTTTTGTAGAAGATTGTAATCTGCCAAGTGCCCACACGACATGCGAATTACGCAGACTTCAAGCTAATTGCCTTGTTCGACCGTGGATTCACCTATCTTTACGCCGGTGCCTTCTTTAGCTAGAGACAACTCGGCTCGCAATGGATCATCGTCAAAGCTGATACACACTTCTGTGATGCTATTGAACACAATGGCATCATCTACGCGATCGACAAAGCAGATGGCACCACGTATTGCTGGGACGGCGCGTGTAAGTTGTTTCCGTCTCATGTTAATGATGACGCCATGAGACTATTTGAAATTTTTGTGATGATTGGCATATCCCTGTTTGAGCAGAATTTGAGTAGAACTATGGCAATGTATTAGAGACACCGTAAATCAGCTATATTTGGAATGAGTTAATTCATGCGATTGTGACCATGTCATTACAGCCAATTTGTACCCTGAATAATCAAATGGTTAGGAATATATGGATATTATCCTTATTTTACAGTAATCTATATACTACTACTAAATATGAGTGTGTATCAATGGCCATGTTAGTTTCCTCATTTTCATGATGTAGAAACATGCACCACACTGTTGGTTTCGTCTAACCATACATTAGGGAAGTAAATGTGCATATGGAGAACTTTATATTTGGAAGTAGTGAAATCCTGCAATGCTTACCATGTGTACATACCTATATTCGCCCTTCAGCAATCAATGGCTAGAATAATATCCTCACAAAAGTTTTGCCCGTAGAACACGAGTATATAACAATGCATGGTCTGTTAGTTACCTTGAAGAATTTGTTTGTGGGGACACAACATGATTACATAACATGCATGACATGGTAGTTCCCTGTGAAGAATCGATTGCGAGATAACATGAGTATAACCATGCATGGCACTTCTATATTTTCGAACCCAGTATACATTTCCCTGTATTTTCCTCCCAGTTCCAACATGGACATATCAATGTTGTTTCTTGCATTATCCTACTCATACTCTGAACAATGCTGATCTTACATTAACAATGCCTGTCCTTTTTGATATGATGTAGTGTCCCTACAGTTACTGCCCTTTGTAATCACACCACCTTTGCCAAAAACAGGGAAGCACAACTGGTTCCTCGCTCGATCAGACGACAACAAAAGACTGATGATCATTCGGACACATGAGCCGGAAAAGTTATATTGCAAAAACCCCACTGTATACAAGCACAGTGTAATACGTGAGTATCCGGACAGTGGTTGTTACGTCTATGAGCAGGATACCAACTTGTTGGGGCCTTTAGGATTTTTTAGTTGGAGGCGGGTAACCAGCCTTGGTTCACACTCTATGTTTCTCGGACTCAATTATCCGATTAACCAGGAGATCACCATTGGCAAGGACCTTGATGGCAGAGAGGCTCTGTTTGCTATGGAAAACTGTGTCTACACGACGAGCCCTAGGAGTTCGGGAGCAAACTCCCCTGATTGTCAATGATACAGCCTGCAGCCAAAAGAAGGTGAGAATGACAAAGGCATCCAAATTAACTTTGATCCTTGGATGTCTTAATTACGATAGGCAGTGATGTGGTTCAAGCCTTCAGGTTGATAGGTAATTGGGCTGTTGCATCGAAAGGGTGGAGTGCTGGTGTCTCCGGATCACTGGTCGCTGAAGCGGGGCTGCAAATTATGATGGTGTTGGATCATCTCTTCGAATGACTTTGTTGTCTTTGCTGCTGGTTCTGGATGGGTAGTTCTTTCTTTTGTTATGCATATTCCTTGTCATTTGGTCATCCTTGTCTATGTCACTCTTACTATGTAATAGTTGCTTCTGTTTAGAATGTCATTCTCGTCTGGATCACGAGAGTCTGACCGCTGCAGATGGGTGCGTTTTGGTGGTGTAGCAAGACTTCTTATGAACTATCATGTCTTGCTATTTATGTCAGTAGTAGTCACTAGTCAGTGTTTGAATGTTGTATATATCGTTGTTTTGAACTATTTATTGTCTCGAACTACTGGTGGGCTAAATGAGGGCATCACCATCTTCCAGTGTTCAGACTATATCTCCTTTTTTCAAGTTATATAATTTGAGCTTAGTGTCTTTTCGATGATGTACACTTGTTTGGGCCAGTGAGGTGTCGTTGAATATGGGCTGAGTAGTAATGCAATGCCAAACAGGTCAATTATGACTCTCAGGCCGGGCCCTCGAAAGATCCTGAAAAAAGGCCGGGCTCTCCAAAAAAGAAATAATAAGAACTCTTAGGCCGACATGTGGGCGCCACCGGTGTTTTCGTGCGCTTGCGCACCGAGAGCATATTGGCGCGTGCTCGAAATTCATGCTACCTTTTCATCCCCAGTCTCCCGTCCCTCCCCCAACTCTAGAATCTCGATTCCTACTCTAGTTCCCCCAAATCCCCCTCCTGTACTCCCTGTACTCAAGCGCACTATCATGTCGCCGGTCAACGCAGATCTTCGAGCCGGAGATCCTGAGGTCCGTCCTGCCTTCGGTCGCTGCGTGCTGTCGCTCAATAGTGGCATGGCGGCTGTCGGTGTCAAAACCGGCGGATCTCGGGTAGGGGGTCCCGAACTGTGCGTCTAGGCAGATGGTAACAGGAGGTAGGGGACACGATGTTTACCCAGGTTCAGGCCCCCCTACCCGAGATCCGCTGGTTTTGACACCGACTGAGGGAGTCCTGGATTAGGGGGTGTCCAGATGGCCGGACTATACCTTCGGCCGGACTCCTGGACTATGAAGATACAAGATTGAAGACTTCGTCCCGTGTCCGGAAGGGACTTTCCTTGGCGTGGAAGGCAAGCTTGGCGATACGGATATGTAGATCTCCTACCATTGTAACCGACTCTGTGTAACCCTAGCCCTCTCCGGTGTCTATATAAACCGGAGAGTTTTAGTTCGTAGGACGAACAACAATCATACAATAGGCTAGCTTCTAGGGTTTAGCCTCTCCAATCTCGTGGTAGATCTACTCTTGTACTACCCATATCATCAATATTAATCAAGCAGGGCGTAGGGTTTTACCTCCATCAAGAGGGCCCGAACCTGGGTAAAACATCGTGTCCCCTGCCTCCTGTTACCATCCGACCTAGACGCACAGTTCAGGACCCCCTACCCGAGATCCGCCGGTTTTGACACCGACATTGGTGCTTTCATTGAGAGTTCCTCTGTGTCGTCACTTTTAGGCCCGATGGCTTCTCCGATCATCAATAGCGATGCGATCCAGGGTGAGACTTTTCTCCCCGGACAGATCTTCATATTCAGCGGCTTTGCACTGCGGACCAATTCACTTGGTTATCTGGAGCAGATCGAAAGCTATGCCCCTGGCCATTAGGTCAGATTTGGAAGTTTGAACTACACAGCCGACATCCACGGGGACTTGATCTTCGACGGATTCGAGCCACAGCCGAGCGCACCGCACTGTCACGATGGGCATGATTTAGCTCTGCCGCCGAACAATGCCCTGGAGGCCGCACCTGTGTCCGCTCCGACCCCTAGCTCGGAGCCGATCACACCAACCGAGGATGGGTGGTTAGACACCGCCTCGGGGGCTGCAATCTCTACGACGATCGAGCCGAACACCAGCCCTATTCTCTGTGAAGCCCGTGACTCCAAGGAGCCGAACTCCTCTCCAGACTCCGAGCCCTCCGCGCCCCGACCGATCAAACCCGATTGGGCGCCGATCATGGAGTTCACCGCCACGGACATCTTTCAGCACTCGCCCTTCAGCGATATTCTGAATTCACTAAAGTCTCTCTCTTTGTCAGGAGAGCCCTGGCTGGACTATGGTCGGCAAGGTTGGGATGTGGATGATGAAGAAATTCAAAGCCCACCCTCCACCCACTTCGTAGCCACTGTCGATGATTTAACCGACATGTTCGATTTCGACTCTGAAGACATCGACGGTATGGACGCCGATGCAGGAGACGATCAAGAACCAGCGCCTACAGGGCACTGGAAAGCCACCTCGTCGTATGATATATACATGGTGGACACCCCAAAAGAAGGCAACGGCGATGGAACAACGGAGGATGACCCCTCCAAGAAGCAGCCTAAGCGCCGGCGTCAGCGGCGCCGCTCTAAATCCCGCCAAAAAACGGTGATTCCGGCACGGGGGATAATAACACCCCGGACAGTGCCAAAGACAACCACCTCCAGCAAGATTCAGCACATGAGGATAGAGAAGCCAGCCCTCATGAGAGAGCGGTAGACAGAGAGGTCGAGGACGATAATTATATGCCTCCCTCCGAAGACGAGGCAAGCCTCGACGACGACGAATTTGTCGTGCCGGAGGATCCCGTCAAACAAGAGCATTTCAAACGCAGGCTTATGGCCACGGCGAGCAGCCTCAAGAAAAAATAGCAACAGCTTAGAGCTGATCAAGATTTGCTAGCCAACAGATGGACTGAAGTCCTTGCGGCCGAAGAGTATGAACTCAAACGCCCCTCCAAGATCTACCCAAAGCGCAGGTTGCTACCCCAATTAGAGGAGGAAGCACCTAAATCACCAGTGCATGATGCGGCCGACCGGCCACCCCGTGGCCGCGACAGAGAGGCCTCTGGCCCTCCACTCAAGCCGCACCCCGGTGCCGCTCAAAAAATACCAAGGCATGGGAAAATGCGCCAGACCTGCAAGACATATTGGAGGACAAGGCATGGCAAACAAGATCGATCTACGGATCACGTGGGTGCCCCACGGCACGAGACGGTACTCGTCACGCTGGATATAGTAAATCCGGCCGGGCCGAACACAACAGACAAAGCTCGTTTGAGCTGTGTCGTGATATAGCCCAGTACAGAGGCGCCGCACACCCACTATGCTTCATAGATGGAAGTAATGGATCATCAAATCCCCAAGGGTTTCAAACCCATGAACATCAAATCATATGATGGCACAACAGATCCTGCGGTATGGATCGAGGACTATCTCCTTCATATCCACATGGCTCGCGGTGATGACTTACATGCCATCAAATACCTCCCACTCAAGCTTAAAGGACCAGCTCGGCATTGGCTTAACAGCTTGCCAGCAGAATCAATTGGTTGTTGGGAGGACCTGGAAGCCGCATTCCTCGACAATTTCCAGGGCACTTATGTGCGACCACCAGACGCCGATGACCTAAGCCACATAATTCAGCAACTAGAGGAATCGGCTAGACAATTCTGGTCATGGTTCCTAACCAAGAAAAATCAAATCGTCGACTGTCCGGACGCAGAGTCCCTAGCAGCCTTCAAGCATAACATCCGCGACGAGTGGCTTGCATGGCACCTAGGACAGGAAAAGCCGAAATCTATGGCAGCCCTCACAACACTTATGACCCGCTTTTGCGCGGGAGAAGACAGCTGGCTAGCTCGCAGCAATAACATGACCAAGAGCCTTGGTAATTCGGATACCAAGGACAGCAGTGGAAGGTCGCATCGCAACAAGCAAAAGCGCCGCATTAACGGCGACAATGCTGAGGATATGGCAGTTAATGCCGGATTCAGAGGCTGTAAACCCGGTCGGCGGGAAAAGCCATTCAAAAGAAATACTACGGGCCCGTCCAGCTTGGACCGAATACTCGACCGCTCATGCCAGATACATGGCACCCCCGAAAAACCAGCCAATCACACCAACAGGGATTGTTGGGTGTTCAAACAGGCAAGCAAGTTAAATGCCGAAAGAAGAGACAAGGGGCTGCATAGCGATGATGAGGAGGAGCCCCGGCCGCCGAACAACAGTGGACAGAAAGGTTTTCCCCCACAAGTGCGGACAGTGAACATGATATACGCAACCCACGTCCCCAAGAGGGAGCGGAAGCGTGTGCTAAGGGACATATACGCGATGGAGCCAGTCGCCCCAAAATTCAACCCATGGTCTTACTGCCCGATCAGTTTTGATCGAAGGGACCACCCCACTAGCATCCGTCATGGCGGATTCGCCGCATTGGTTCTAGACCCAATTATTGATGGATTTCACCTCACTAGAGTCCTTATGGACGGCGGCAGCAGCCTGAACCTGCTTTATCATGATACAATGCAGAAAATGGGCATCGATCCCTCGAGGATTAAACCCACCAGAACAACCTTTAAAGGCATCATACCAGGTGTAGAAGCCAACTGTACAGGCTCAGTTACACTTGAAGTGGTCTTCGGATCTCCGGATAATTTCCGAAGCAAGGAGTTAATCTTCAACATAGTCCCGTTCTGCAGTGGCTATCACGCACTGCTCGGGCGAACCGCATTTGCCAAATTCAATGCGGTGCCGCACTACGCATACCTCAAGATCAAGATGCCAGGCCCTCGAGGCATCATCACGGTCAATGAAAACACCGAACGCTCTCTCCGAACAGAGGAGCATACGGCGGCTATCACAGTGGAAGTACAAAGCAGCCTCTCAAGGCAATTCTCCAGTCTGGCCATTAAATGTCCGGACACCGTCAAGCGCGCCCAGAGTAACCTACAACAAGACCACCTGGCACGTTCCGAGCAAGTGTAGAAATGCGTCCCCAACCCCAGCCCTCGCAAACTTGCAAAACAAGTGTTGCGCGTACATAACTACGCTCTATAAATACCATGGGCACAGGGGGAGGGGCACCATCACGGCACGCCCGAAACACGGCTTAAACCGCACTAGGGGATGCCGATTTCTTAATTTTCTCTTATTTTCAGGACTCCATTCTTCAGAAGGCTTGTCCGGCAGCACAATTGCCGCACAAACGATACAACCTGGGAAGCAGAAAGCTACGCCGCACTACGGAACTCTAAGGTGGTCTCTATAACGAGCAGTATACCTGTTTCGCATTACATTCCGCAGCTCGCCCCTGGAAAGGACATATTTGATAGTCCCATCTTTTGCTTCTCGCACTATTTGTATCGTTCTGCTTTGATTGCCGCTTGTTTAAATAAACAATGCATAGCTTCCGTCTATTATTGCATTACCCTTTTTTACGAATATATGTTCATTAATGACATGTTGCACCCGTACACTTTGGTACGGCCAATACGCCAGGGGCTCAAGTACCCCACAATACGGCGTGAGAAGTCCGAACACTTTCAAGTGCGGCACCTCGAACTTATAGCATTATATGCATCGGCTCCGAATCATGTCTTGGGTCAAATGTTGGGTTTGCCCGGCTCCTATGTTTTGGTACCTTACGTTCCGTTATATCGACTAAGGTAGCACTAGGAGAAATACTGCGATTGTGCCCCAGTTGAGCTGGGCTAAGCACCTCAGTAGAGAAAGCTAAAACTGACCATCATGATGAGGCGAGAGCTGGTCGCTGTTCGAGAGGTTTTCGAGTCCCTAAAGACTTATGCCGCTTAGAGCGAGGAGTCGGCTTTGTCCGGCCTAGGCGTGGATAGCGCCCTGAACTCGGTCTTCCGAACACTAGGGGCTTCACCGAAATTTAAAATTATAGAATTCTATGGCTAAGTGAGAGTGTTCAAGCATTATAGTCCAATTGCCTTGTTCGTTGTGTTGAGCGCCTCCCTCGAAGGACCCAAGAATGGGAAAAAGAGCGCTCATGTTTATCCTGAACACCCCAGCACTCGTGCCATGGGGGCAGAAGCCGACGACTCGCCATCTCTCAAATTTGATAAACGGCCGCACAGAAGGTAATATTTTAAATTCAAAAGCATTGCTTAGCGCATATGAACAAGTTTTCAGCGTACAGGATCACAAATGCGAGTTTACTCAAAAATTACATCTTTGGGGCATTCATCCGCTATAAGGCGGGCACCCTACAGGACGCCCTCATAATATGCTTCCGGGACGCGATGCTCCTTGCCCGGCGGTGGCCCGTCCTTTACCAGCTTCTCCGCATCCATCTTGCCCCAGTGCACTTTAGCACGGGCAAGCGCCCTACGGGCACCTTCGATGCAGACGGAGCGCTTGATTAATTCAAGCCGTGGACAGGCATCCACCAGCCGCCTCACCAGCCCGAAGTAGCTCCCAGGCAAAGCCTCTCGAGGCCACAACCGAACTATGAGGCCCTTTATGGCCTGTTCGGCAACCTTGTGGAGCTCGACCATTTGCTTCAGCTGGTCGCTCAAAGGCACCAGGTGTCCGGCCTCAGCATACTAAGACCAGAACACCTTCTCCGTCGAGCTCCCCTCTTCGGCTCGGTAGTAGGTGGCGGCATCCGATGCACTGCGGGGCAAATCTGTGAACGCTCCTGGAGATCTCCGGACTCGGGTAAGTAATAAGTAATTCACTTTCACGTGCTTGCTTTGCATAATGAATGCCTTACCCGCCGCTATCTTCTTCATCGCGTCAATTTCTTTGAGGGCTTTCTGGGCTTCGGCCTTTGCAGACTTCGCGCTTTTGAGGGCTGCCGCAAGCTCGGACGCTTGCGTCTTTGAGTCAAGCTCCAAACTCTCGTGTTTTTTCACAAGAGCCCGGAGCTCTTTCTGCACCTCCTCCACCTGCGCCTCCTGCTTCTCTCTCTCTCCGTGCGCTCCGCGGCCGCCCTGTTTTTGGTCTCGGACAACGCTTGCTTAAGGGTTGCCACCTCGGTCGTGGCCCCTATAATAGCACGTTGATCCTGTCATTTTTTGCAACCACATCTTCTCTATGTAATTGCGCAAGGTATTACTTACCTTCCTTCTCCTCGAGTTGCCTCTTGGCATGGCCGAGCTTGTTCTCGGACCGCACGAGGTTTTGCTTCAGCGTATCCACCTCCACAGTCAGTGCGGCGGAGGCCAACAGCGAAGCCTGCATACGCATATTGACTTGATTATGTTAGACTCCTGCGAATGTTATTAGATCCTCTATTCGGCTTTTCTTTCCGAACGCCGAACAGAGCATCAGGGGCTACTGTCTATGCGGTAATATTTTTACATATTCTTTACCTACCTCAAAGCCTGTTAGAAGGCTGGCATAGGCTTCAGTCAGTCCGCTCTTGGCGGACTGAACCTTCTAGATCACCGCACTCATAATAGTGCGGTGCTCCTCGTCGATGGAGGCGCCGTAAAGCGTCTCCAGCAAATTGTCCGGTGCCTCTGGTTGGACGGAGGTCACCGGCTTGGTAGGCTCGCTCCTCTTGGAAGGAGGCCACCTACTGGAGTCCGGAACCATTGAAGGTTCCGGCGCGGTGTCCGGCTCAAGGCCGGACTCGGAGCCCTTGGGGGTTTTATCCCCTTTGCGCCTGGAGTCCGGGAGGTCGCCTTGCGGCACCTCCAGGACCACCTCCTCCTGGCTTGGAACCTGTTGGGACAGCACCTCGGCATCGTCCGTAGGATGGGGGGAGGTAGCTGTCGGAAGCGAATTCACATCTGACGAATCCAGGGAACCGCTCGACGACACATCGAGCCGGTCTTTGGGTGGACTGCATAAACATGTTAGACATAAGGAAAAGCTTTGCAATGGAAGAATACTATGAATCATTCTGGTATCTGGACACTTACGATCTCGCCAGGGGCTTGGCCCTGTGTGGCCACTCCTCTTCGCCGTCGTCGGTGTTGGTGGAGCCGTCCGGAGGAAGGGTTTTCCCCTTCTTGGACCCTTCGGCCTCCCTAGTTGGGGCGGCCTTCCTTTTGTTCTCTCCCCCCGCTGGAGGGGGAGAGGTCTCTTCTTCCTCCTCCTCGTCTTCACGGGAGGAGTGCGTCTTGGAGTCATTGGATGATGAATCCGACACCCCCAGGCGCCAGGCACTCTTCCGAGTCCCCGTGGCCTTCTTCTTGGCCTTCTTCTCCGGCACCACATAGGATGCCGGAACCAGCAGCTTCGCCAAGCGAGCGTCCGCTGGGCCTTCGGGCAAAGGAGCCGGACAGTTGATCTGTCCGGACGTCTCCTGCCAATCCTGTCAAAGGTAAGGGAGCTTAAGATCCCGCATGGAGTCAAACTATGAAAAACTAATACCCTGTAAAAGGTAAAAACAGCTTACCGCATGAGCGCGATGCTGCGTGCTGAATCCGAGATCCTCGGTAGCAGATGCGGGGGCCTCGGCGCCCTTGAAAAGCACCTTCCAGGCATCTTCGTACGTCGTGTCGAAGAGCCTGCTCAGAGTTCGGTGCTGCGCCGGGTCGAACTCCCACAGGTTGAAAGCCCGTTGTTGACACGGGAGGATCCAGCGGATGAGCATAACCTGGACTACGTTGACAAGTTTGAGCTTCTTGTCCACCAGGGTTTGGACGCATGTTTGGAGTCCGGTCAGCTCTCCTTTTTACCCCACGACAGGCCCGTCTCTTTCCAGGAGGTGAGCCGCGTAGGGGGTCCGGATCGGAACTCGGGGGCTGCGACCCATTAGGGTCGCGCGGCTCAGTGATGTAAAACCACCCCGATTGCCACCCCTTTAGGGACTCCACAAAGGAGCCCTCGGGCCATAGGACGTTGGGCATCTTGCCCACCATGGCGCCTCCGCACTCCGCCTGGTGCCGCGCACCACCTTCGGCTTGACATTGAAAGTCTTGAGCCATAGGCCGAAATGGGGGTGGATGCAGAGGAAAGCCTCGCACACGACGATAAACGCCGAGATATTGAGGACAAAGTTCGGGGCCAGATCATGGAAATCCAGGCCATAGTAGAACATGAGCCCCCGGACAAATGGTTGGAGAGGGAAGCCCAGTCCGCGGAGGAAATGGGGGAGGAACACCACCCTCTCATGGGGCCTAGGGGTGGGGATGAGCTGCCCCTCTTCGGGAAGCCGGTGCGCAATGTCGTTAGACAAGTATCCGGCCTTCCTCAGTTTTTTGATGTGTCCCTCCATGACGGAGGAGACCATCCACTTGCCTCCCGCTCCGGACATGGCTGGAGAAGGTTGAGGTGGGGTGTGCGGACTTGGGCGCTGGAGCTCGAGTGCGCGGAAATGGATAGGCAAAGGAGGAAGAAGGCGTGGATGAAAAGGTGGATCCTTATCCCCTTATATGGGCGGACGCGACTATGCGCCCCCACCAGCCTGGTAAAACTCGCTTATCTCCCAAGCGCCGTAGTCAATGGCGCGGTTGGGTTACCCACGCCGTATTGATGAGAATCCCGGAATAAGGGGACACGATCTCTGCTTTAACAAGACGTGCCAAGGAAACCGCCTCGCTAAACGCGCTGAGGTGGGACAGTAAAACGATTCGAATAAAGACTTGGCCGTGGTGTGATGTCACGCTACGAAATACGTCAGCAGATTAGATTTGTGTAAATATTATTCTCTCTATGGCAATATGTGGAAACTTATTTTGCAGAGCCGGACACTACCTTTGTGTTCAAAATATTCTATGAAGTATTTGGAGGAGGAACCCGCCTTGCAATGCCGAAGACAATCTGCGCACCGGACTCGTCGTCATTGAAGCCTGGTTCAGGGGCTACTGAGGGAGTCCTGGATTAGGGGGTGTCTGGATGGCCGGACTATACCTTTGGCCGGACTCCTGGACTTTGAAGATACAAGATTTAAGACTTCGTCCCGTGTCCGGAAGGTACTTTCCTTGGCGTGGAAGGCAAGCTTGGCGATACGGATATGTAGATCTCCTACCATTGTAACCGACTCTGTGTAACCCTAGCCCTCTCCGGTGTCTATATAAACCAGAGAGTTTTAGTCCATAGGACAAACAACAATCATACCATAGGCTAGCTTCTAGGGTTTAGCCTCTCTGATCTCGTGGTAGATCTACTCTTGTACTACCCATATCATCAATATTAATCAAGCAGGACGTAGGGTTTTACCTCCATCAAGAGGGCCCGAACCTGGGTAAAACATCGTGTCCCCTGCCTCCTGTTACCATCCGACCTAGACGCACAGTTTGGGACCCCCTACCCGAGATCCGCCGTTTTTGACACCGACACCGACATTGGTGCTTTCATTGAGAGTTCCTCTGTGTCGTCAGCGTTAGGCTGGATGGCTCCTTCAATCATCGATAGCGATGCAGTCTGGGGTGAGACTTTTCTCCTTGGACAGATCTTTGTATCCGGCGGCTCCGCACTGCGGGCCAACCCGTTTGGTCATCTGGAGCAGATCGAGAGTTACGCCCCTGGCCACCAGGTCAGGTTTGGAAGCTTAAACTACATGGACGACATCCGCGCAGACTTGATCTTTGATGGATTCGAGCCCCTACCGAGTGCGCCGCATGATCACGATGAGCATGATTTAGCTCTGCCATCGGATAGTGTTCAGGAGACCGCACCGGTAATCGCTCCGACCCTCAATTCGGAGACAATTGTGCCATCCATGGACGGGTGGATAGACCCCGCCACAGAGGCCGCATTCTCAGCGGCGATCGAGCCGAGTATCGACCTTACCCTTCACGGGAGCCGTGACGCCGAACTGCCGGACTCTTCCTCGGCCACGGACTCCGAACCGCCCGCGCCCGTGCCTATCGAATCCGACTGGGCGCCGATCATGGAGTTCACCTCCGCAGATATCTTTCAGCACTCGTCCTTCGGCGACATACTGAATTCATTAAAGTCTCTCTCCTTGTCAGGAGAGTCCTGGCCGAACTATGTTCGACAGGATTGGGATGCGGATGACGAAGAAATTCGCCACCCACCCACCACCCACTTAGTATCCACTGTCGACAATTTGACCGACATGCTCGACTTCGACTCCGAAGACATTGGCGGTATGGATGACGATGCAGGAGACGAACAGGAGCCACTGCCCACAAGGCACTGGACGCCCACTTCATCATATGATGTATACATGGTGGACACACCGAAAGAAAACGACGACGAGGAATGGAAGGACGCAGCGGAGGATCGTTCCCTCGAGAAGTAGTCAAAGCAGCAGTGTAAGCGCCGCTCCAAATCCCGCCTCGGCAGAAACAGCGATCATATAGACCCAGCGATAGAGCAGGGTGAGCCAGCGGACGACAAACACGGCATTGAACCACCGTCCGACCACGACAACATGGAGAATCAAACCGAACAACCCGACTCCGGCGAAGATAACAGTCCGAATGACATCACACCGGACAGACACCCGGAGCAACAGAATACCTGTCAAAGGCTTGTTGCCACTGCGAGGAGTCTGAAATAGCAGAAGCAAAGGCTCAGGGATGCACAAGACACACTCAGAATTAGATGGAGTAAAGTACTCAACACTGCAGCAAAATACGGCGGTAGTCGCCACACAAAGAGCTACCCGAAGCGAAAGCTGCTACCTAAATTCGATGAGGAGGCCTTAGATCCCCCGCAATCAAAAAACAAAACAGCCATCCGGTCGGATAGACAACCTCGTGGCCAACTTAGAGCGGCAAACGACGCCGCACACAAGCCAGTACGCGATCCACGTGAGGGCTCGCATCAAAAGGACGGCGCAACCAGATCCATCTATGGGCCAAGCAAGCACGCTCCAGCACGCAATGCAACACAACAAAAAATCCGAACACCACGGTACACCCAAATACATGGGTGCCACACACCCCCTATGTTTCACCGATGAGGTGTTGGACCATGAATTTCCAGAGGGATTCAAACCCGTAAACATAGAGGCATACGATGGAACGACAGACCCTGGGGTCTGGATTGAGGACTACATCCTCCATATCCACATGGCTCGAGGAGACGATCTCCACGCCATCAAGTACTTACCCCTCAAGCTCAAAGAGCCAGCTCGGCACTGGCTTAAAAGCCTCCCCGAAAACTCCATTGGAAGCTGGGAAGAGCTCGAAGACGCTTTTCGGGCAAATTTTCAAGGGACCTATGTCCGACCACCGGATGCAGACGATTTAAGTCACATAACTCAACAGCCCGGAGAGTCAGCCCGAAAGCTTTGGAACAGGTTTCTCACTAAAAAGAACCAAATAGTCGACTGTCCGGACGCCGAAGCCTTAGCAGCTTTCAAGCACAGCGTTCGAGACGAATGGCTTGCCAGACACCTCGGCCAAGAAAAGCCGAGAACAATGGAAGCATTAACAAGCCTCATGACCCGCTTTTGCGCGGGCGAGGACAGCTGGTTAGCCCGATGCAGCACCAGCGACCCAAGTACATCCGAAGTCAGGGACGGAAACGGGAAGCCACGACGCAGCAAAAACAAGCACCGGAATAAAGAAGACAGCCCGAAGAGCACGGCGGTAAACGCCGGATTCAGAAGCTCTCGGCCAGGTCAGCAAAAGCTGCCCTCCAAAGGCAACAGAGACGAACTGTCCAGCCTAAACAAGATTCTGGACAAAATATGTCAGATCCACAGCACCCCCGATAAACCTGCAAATCATACCCATAGAGAATGTTGGGTCTTCAAGCAGTCCGGCAAACTCAACGCCGAACACAAGGGGCAGGATACACCAAGCGAAGACGAGGACGAGCCTCGCAAGCAAAGCACTGGGGAACAGAAGAAATTCCCACCAGAAGTCAAAACAGTAAACGTGTTACACGTGATGAAGGGGAGAAACAAAGCGGCACTCCTAGAGACACATGCCCCAGGGCCTATCACCGCGGAGTTCTGCCACTGGTCGTCCAAACCGATCACCTTTGACCATCGGGATTACTCGGCAAGTATCCGGCATGCAGGATGGGCTGCCTTGGTGTTAGACCCGATAATTGACGGATACCACTTCACACGAGTCCTGATGGACGGCGGCAGTAGTTTAAACCTGATATATCAGGACACAGTCCGCAAAATGGGGATAGACCCAACAAAAATCAGCCATAGCAATACTACCTTTAAAGGAGTAACGCCAGGCCCAGAAGCCCATTGCACGGGCTCCCTGCTACTAGAGGTTATATTCGGCTTTCCCGATAACTTCCGCAGCGAAAAGTTAACCTTCCACATCGCTCCGTTCCAAAGTGGCTATCAAGCACTACTCGGACGCGAAGCTTTTGCTCGCTTTAACGCAATACCGCATTACGCTTCTCTCATGCTTAAGATGCCCGGTCCACGTGGCATCATTACAGTAAATGGAAATATTGAGCGCTCCTTGCGCGCGGAAGACCGTGCGGCTGCCTTGGCAGCCGCACACTAGACGGCCTCACCAACTAGAGCATCTGACAGGTCGTTAAGACCACGGACACGGTTAGACGAGTCCGGTGCAGCTATATATAATTGATACAGGTTTGATGGCTATACCCCTATAACAATACAAGGGGCTCAACGCGTGTAAACAAGTGACAATTAGGCTCAACTTTACTCATCTTGAACTGTACATGGTTTATTTAGTATAACCTACCTTTTGCACGACAACTTTTCAACTAAGTTCCTCTCTTTTACAGATGACCATCGTGCTACACCCGTCCAGGATACGGCACAACGGAGACACAGGCGCAGACGTGCAGCAGGGACCCGTTCCAAGGATTCTTTTTAGATTAAGATCCTGCGTAAACCTTTTTTACTGTCTCTTGTTGATACACATCCCCCGGATTCTCAGTACAATTGAGAAGGATGCTGACGTATTGGCATGTGGCCACGTCAGAATATTGCACGTACCTGGACACCAGGGGCTTATTACAAAGGGCACTGTTTAGCCCGGTTTACATCATAAAGACCGAATACCTTAGGGAGTGTTCGGCGTCGCGAGTTTGGCCTTATATGCATCAGCTCCGAATCATGTCTTTGGTCAAATGTTGGGTTTGCCCGGCTCCTGTGTTTTGCTGCCTTACGTTCCGCTCTATCGGCTAAGGCGGCACCAGGAGAACTACTGCGATTGTGCCCTGGTTCATCCGGACGAGCACCTCAGTAGAGAAAGCCGAAAACTGACTGTCATGATATAGCGTGAGACTGGTCAACCACTCGATGACCTAGCGGAATCTTCGGGATTCCTCCGCCTTAACGAAGGGCCGTTTCCCGGCCAGGCATGTACGCGCCCCGAATTCGGATGAGCGCGGAGCCACCAGGGGCTATATAGTAGCCCCACTGTCAAACTCCTCTGGCTAAGTGAAAGTGTTAAAGCATTATAGTCCGATTGCCTAGTTCGCTGCGCTATCACCTCCTTAATGGACCAAGACGTTGGATCAAGTGTGAACATGCGTCTTCTGCGAACACCCCCGCATTATATGCGTGGGGGCTGAAGCCGACGACTGCCATCTTTCAGGTTATATACATATATACATAAACGGCCGCACAGGAGGCATCATAGTACTTTCGGGCAAAAGTATAAATACAGCCTTGATAAACTCAATAAAACATTGTTTTTACAATGGGAATACATGTCACTCAAACATAATATTCTTCGAGCACTGAGCCTCTATCGAACGAGCGCCTTCAAGAACTTCTTCAAAGTAGTGCTCGGCAGCCACTCGGCCTATGGCCGAACCCTGTGCCGCAACAGTGGTGGCATCCATCTCCGCCCAGTATGTTTTGACACGGGCAAGGGCCATCCGCGAGCCTTCTATGCACGCCGACCTCTTTACAGCATCGATGTGTGGCACAACACCAAGGAATTGTTGCACTAAGCTAAAGTAGCTATTCGGCCTTGGCCCTCTCGGCCACAGATGATCCACAACGGACCTCATGGCAAGTCCGGATAATCTATGGAGCTCGGCCCACTCGGCCATTTGCTCATTCAACAGCAGCGGACGGGCTGGAGCATGAAACTGTGACCAAAACAGTTTTTCCACTTCGTGATCTTTCCGATCCTTGAAGTACTCGGCCGCATCAGCAGCACTTGCAGCCAAATCCACGTAGGCGTCCGCAGAACTCCATAGCCGGTCCAGAGGTGCATACTTCGGATCCCCGAACTTAGTCCGCAACAAGAAGGGCTTCCCAGATACAATATCCGCAGCTTGATGCAGCTCCTCCTTCGTCGCTCTAATTTTGGAGCGGGCTTCCTTGGCAGCCACCCGGGCCTTTTCCAGGTCCGTCGCCTTCGCCCGGTTTTCTTCTTCAAGAAGCTGGTAACGGTCAGCAGCATCTTTTAACTCTACAACCATCTTGGCTATTTTTTCTTTGCTCTCGCAATGCGCGGCCTGTTCGGCCCTTAACTCTTCGGCCGCCTTTAAAGCGGCCGCATTGCTACTCCTTGCTTGCTCCTTGGCTCGGGCAAGCTCCGCCCGAAGGGTCTCCACGGTGGCAGCTCCATCTGCAGTCACAACATATTAAAGATACTGGCATCATGCTGCTCTTATTATGTGACAATCACCAGAAAAATCACATACCCTGTGCCTCGTCAAGCCGCTTGTTAACAAGCATGATGTCAGCATCTACCTTAGTTCGGCAAACCCATCAGTCCGGCTAGCCACCGGAGCTTCAACCACCTGCACATAAAGGCGGTCTGGTTATTACCTGGGACTATGATCCTCTGTTTGCCGCCGTTTTCGACGACAACCAGAGTCTCAGGGGCTACTATCTACACAGGGCACATCTAAAAATGTGCGGTACTGTCAAAAATGTACATCATTTCGTGTACCTCAAAACCCGTCAGTAGACTCATAAAGGCTTCATGCAACCCGCTTTCGGCGGACGAAATCCTTTCAATCACCGTACCCATCAACGTGCGGTGCTCTTCTGAGATAGCCGCTTGCTCTAGCAGATCCCTCAGTACGTCCGACCGCACACCAGACGGTGCCGGACTCTTTTGATTGCTCTCTTCAAGAGCCGGATACTGAGGACTTCGGGTGGCCATAGGATTACCTTCTGGCCTTGCCGGATCAGGAGAAACCCTCCGCGACGACACCTCGGGGTCGCCCGCCTCATGAGGCGGTGTGGCAGGGGGAGGCGTTTCGCTCTCCATCATCTCTGGAAGAAGATCCCCTGAAGACGAGCTCTGCTGAGAAGGGCTAAGATCCGAACTGCAAGATAAATGCTTCGGTTATTTTCCTCAGAAGTAAAGCGAGATATTTTCATTATTAAGTACCCTTTTACTTACAGCTCGGTGGAGGGCTGATCCCCTTGAGGGCATAGTGCGGCCAGGGTATCCCCCAGGGCAGGACCCTCCGGCGGAGATTTCTTCCCCCGTTTGGAGACCATTGTCTCCGGGTCCTCAGAGGCGGTTCTCTTCCTTCCCTGGGGAGAGGAAGTTTCAGTTCCTCCTCCCCGGCTAACCTCCTTTGCGGAGGTGCTAGCCTCCTTATTCCCCCCTTCATCCTCTCCCGAGGGCGCTTGATAAGGCGCGATCTCCAGCATCCTGGTTAGCACGGGATTTGGTGAGGTCTCAGGGAGGGGGGCCGGACACCTGATCAACTTTGCCTTCGCTATCCAATCCTGGTCAAAGAGCGGCTTTTTTAGGGCAATGTTGCGATAAATAAACGGACAGTGTGTTCGGATGCGGGGCTACTTACTTGGGTATCCGGGCGATTGCAGCTCAGACCTGCATCCTCAGTGATGTCCGGACACATTATTTGTGGTCCGAAGAACAATTTGTACATCTCTTCGTGCGTCATGCCGAGGAAATGTTGAATAGCTCGCGGTCCTTCCGGGTTGAATTCCCACATGCGAAGGGGCCGGCGTTTGCAAGGCTGGACTTGACGAACTAGCATAACTTGCACTACCATAACCAGACTGAAATCTCTCTCAAAGAGATCTCGGATACGGCTTTGCAGTATTGGCACGTCCTTGGCTGGACCCCAGCTCAGCCCCCTGCTGATCCATGACATCAGTTGTGGTGGGGGGCCTGAGCGAAAGGTGGGGGCAGCTACCCACTTGGCACTTCGGGGAGCTGTGATGTAGAACCACTCCCGCTGCCACAATCCGGACACCTCTGGGAAGCAACCCTCAGGCCATGGAGCGTCAGCGATTTTGCTTATTAAAGCGCCTCCGCACGCTGCGTGCTGCCCCTCGATCATCTTCGGCTTCACATCGAAGGTCTTGAGCCACAGGCCGAAGTGAGGGGTAATGCGGAGGAAGGCCTCACATACGACAATAAATGTCGAGATGTGAAGAAGGGAATCCGGGGCCAGATCGTGAAAATCTAGCCCATAATAGAACATGAGACCCCTAACAAAGGGATCCAGAGCGAGGCCTAGTCCTCGGAGGAAGTGGGAGACGAACACGACGCTCTCATTGGGTTCGAGAGTAGGGACGACCTGCCCTTGGGCGGGCAGCCGATGCGAAATTTCGGCGGTCAGATATCTGGCCTCTCTCAACCTCTTGATGTCCTCCTCCGTGACGGAGGAAGGCATCCACCGACCTTGAAGGTTGGATCCAGACATAGTTGAAGGTCCGAAGCACCTGACCTGAGCTTTGGGTGTTAGAACTCGAGGCGGGGGAAGGATTTGATTGAGCATGAGAGGGAAAAAAGAAAAAGCCTTGTCCCCTTTATAAAGAGGGTGAATATCAAGCGTCCTCCTCGTGGCCGTTTGGGACTTGCCTAAGATCTAGGAGTCCTACCAATAGGCACGGTTGGGTTACCCACGTCCGTATTGATGAGAATCCCGTAATAAAGGGGACACGATCTCTGCTTCGACAAGACGTGCCAAGGAAACCGCCTCGCGAAACACGCTGAGATTGGTTATGAAAAACGATTCGAATAAGACCTGGCTGTGGTGTGATGTCACACTACAGGGTACGTCAGCAGATTAGATTTGTGGAAATATTATTCTCTCTACGGTTGTATGTGGAACTTGTTTTGCAGAGCCGGACACGATCCTCGTGTTCAAAATCTTCTATGAAGTATTCGGAGGAGGAACCCGCCTTGCAATGCCGAAGACAATCTGCGCGCCAGACTCATCGTCATTGAAGCCTGGTTCAGGGGCTACTGAGGGAGTCCTGGATTAGGGGGTATCCGGACAGCCGGACTATATCCTTTGGCCGGACTGTTGGACTATGAAGATACAAGATTGAAGACTTCGTCCCGTGTCCGGATGGGACTCTCCTTGGCGTGGAAGGCAAGCTTGGCAATATAGATATGTAGATTTCCTTCCTTGTAACCGACTCTGTGTAACCCTAGCCCCCTCCGGTGTCTATATAAACCGGAGGGTTTAGTCCGTAGGACCAACAACAACAATCATACCATAGGCTAGCTTCTAGGGTTTAGCCTCTTCGATCTTGTGGTAGATCAACTCTTGTATTACTCATATTATCAAGAACAATCAAGCAGGACGTAGGGTTTTACCTACATCAAGAGGGCCCGAACCTGGGTAAACATCGTGTCCCCTGCCTCCTGTTACCATCTGCCTAGACGCATAGTTCTGGACCCCCTACCCGAGATCCGCCGGTTTTGACACCAACAGCGGTGCTTGACGACCAGTTTGCCGGCAAAGTGCTGATGGTAACCATCAACGGCGACCGGCCTCCCGTCTCGCCGGACGACCTTGTCAAAGCTCTTGGCATTGTGCACGACATCCAAATAAGTGACTTGCTCGTCGAAGTCTGTCCACCACCGGCTGATTTCTTTGTCAGGTTCCGGACAACTTTCGACTGCAGTCATGTGTTCGAATCTTCCCGACATTTGTTCCGCGTTGGCGCGCTGGTGAGCTTTGATCGGTGGCACCCAGGATGGGGCTCGGTGCCCTCTGAGCTTGAGTTTTTAACAAAGCTTACCTTCCACGGCATGCCTCGACGTGCTTGGAACAACGAGTCCATGAACGAGCTTATCAACGAACTTGGAGGTGAGCTCGTAAGTATGTTTGTTCCTCCAGGCTGCTGGGCTCTGACGGTTATGGCATGGATGAAGAAGCCGTCCACCATACCGAAGGTGATTGGTGTTGAGATACCGGTGCAGGAACCGGGGTTGTACTATTCGTTGCCACCAAGGCCACCGCGGAACACGTTAGGGATGTACCTGTATCAAGTGTTTGTGCATGTCGAAGAAGTGGTCAATCCATCAATCGAAGTCCTGCCACCGCCGCTGGTGCTAGGGTCCATCGACGACGTCCATTATAGGAGTCAACGTCAGACTTTCCCCGTGTTGCTCGAAACGATGGATGGCACAGGGCCTACTCCATCGCGCGGCGGAGGCCACTGCTTCTTTGGGAGAAGAGGCAGGGCTGGCTGCCTGGATGTGCTCTAATTTGAGGTAACAACTGAATCTTGTCAGATACTAGTTAAATCCGAGCTATGGGTGTGAAGCACTGATATGCCAGTACATTTGATTGTGACCTGTTCTAATTTTGTACCTGAACTTTTTTTAGATAGGGTTGTACGTCAACTTAATGTGCTAGCAGAACTTATTGTGTTGTTTGTCTGTTTTCTTTGCACACCATTCAAGATATTTCCCCGTCATTGATAAAGACGATGAACCGTTATGTACGACTTCGTTGGTTTCAACATAGCCCTTCCCGTAGCGTTCCACTGCTTCCATCCTGATTGTGCCGCCTGCGTGAAATTTTTGTATGCAAGTTCAGTGTGCTATGATGTTCTATATGATTGCGTTAACTATATAAGTTTTTACTGAGCATCAGCAATGCATATGGCTGAAAGATGTATTTAGGAGCATCGACCGATGGGTCTCTCTCTCTCTCTCTCTCACACACACACACACACACGCACACACACACGCGCACATGCACAAGTGGGACCCGTTGAATTATTTATTTGCTCGTGACAACTTTTAATTAGGTTCCACTGTAATCTAACTTTTTTCTTAAGTTATTAATTGAGATTAGTGACTTCAAAAAGTTGTACAAAAGCCTTGTTTGGGCCTTCCCGGCGTCGCTGAATGTGGGATGAGTAACCATGTTAGGCTGTACTGTACTACACATGCCTTTTTTTCAACATCAGCATTGCAACTGGGCCGAAAGTTGTACACAATATCCGGGTCAACTTGTTATTCTCCGCCCTGCTGGGCCGCAAACTTTCCTAGGAGGTATGCATTAGGCTTAACAAGAAAATGGACTTTAAGAAATAATAAATGGGATGTAATTATAATAACTGGACAGTTACTATGCACCAAACACGTAATTAGTTTGAAAAATATATTATTTTTGGAATTTGAAAATTTTAATTTCATTACTTGTTGTGCGCGCAATATTTTGTTGGATTTTAACGTAATACAACTTTATTTTGAAAATATATTTAACCTGACTAGAAATTTTGGATAAAAATATTTCGGATCCCATCAAAATGTGGGAATTTTTTTTGAATTCTGTTTTGAGCGGTTGTTTGAAATTATTAATCGTTGTCCTAGCTAGAAGTTGGGCTGTACTTTTAACGAACTGTAAATGGGCTATAGTAAATTCCATTAGAATTAATAAATGGGTTGTACATTCTTACAAATGCAAATGGGCTATATGTTCTCTGCCAAATCCGAGCTGTGGGCCTACTAAGT
This sequence comes from Triticum aestivum, assembly GCF_018294505.1. Taxonomy (NCBI): domain Eukaryota; kingdom Viridiplantae; phylum Streptophyta; class Magnoliopsida; order Poales; family Poaceae; genus Triticum; species Triticum aestivum. Next base: position 587,361,231 of record NC_057800.1, read on the forward strand.
TGACGTGTACCAAGGGCTTTGTTAACTTAGTCAATATAAACGATTCTAGATGCAGTGATCGTACGATGTCCATCCAACGGCCGTAGTGCTTCTTCAACCTCTGGTCTTCTTGCTCCAGCCGCCCAAAGCAGCGCCGGTCGTGTCGGTGCTCCTGCCTCCCGTGGCCGACTGTGATGCCGCGGAGGCCTCACCGCCCCGTACTACTCCCACCGCTGGCCAGGCCATCCCTCTACTCACCCACACCCCCTGTTATTCTGCAGCGACGGCAGCCTCACACCGCAGCCGAACCAGTGAACCCTCATACTCCTCTCCACGCGGGCTTCCACTGCTGCATCTTCCCCGGCTCCGCGTCGTCCCCTTCCTAGGCCTCGCCGTTGTCCAGACCACCGCCCTGGTGCTCTCGGCGCGGCTTGGTCAACGTGGTCAACGACCGACTTCCATCGGAAGAGTACTGTACATGGAGAGGCTGACAGCTGGGTCCAGGCGGCCGCAAGGAAGTGCCTCCTTATTACACGCAAAATAATTATTCCTCCACCTGACAGCAGGGACCCACCGGACGGGCCACCTTATTTCATGAAAAAAACATTTCCCCCCTGACTGCTGGGACCCACCGGACGGGCCAGCGTATTTAGCGAAAAAAATGTTCCCCCCGCTGTCAGCTCAGACCCACCAGAAGTGCCTCCTTATTATGCAAAAAAATGAATACTCCCCTGCTAGCTAGGACCCACCATGGTGGGAGGCTGACTTGCGGGCCTACTAAGTTGACTGGGACGGGGGCCTTTGTCAACTTTAGTCAGTATGAACGATTCTAGCTCAAGTGACCGTATGATGTCCATCCAACGGCCGTAGTGCTTCTTCAACCTCTGGTCTTCTTGCTCCAGCCGCCCAAAGCAACGTCGGTCGTGCCGCGTGCTCCTGCCTCCCATGGCCGGCTGTGCTACCGTGGAGGCCTCACCGCCCCTACTATTCTCACCACTGGCCAGGCCCTGCGGCGACGGCAGCCTCACACCGCAGCCGAACCAGTGAACCCTCGTACTCCTCTCCACGCGGGCTTCCACTGCCGCGTCTTCCCCGGCTCCCTGTCGTCCCCTTCCTAGGCCTCGCTGTCGTCCACCGCCCTGGTGCTCTCGGCGCGGCGTGGTCATTGTGGTCAAGGAACGACTTCCATCAGACGTGGACTGTACGTGGAGAGGCTGATAGCTGGGTCCACGGCTGTAGCAAGGAAGTGCCTCCTTATTACGCGGAAAATAATGATTCCTCCACCTGACAGCTGGGACCCACCGGACGGGCCACTGTATTTCGCGAAAAAAACATTTGCCCCTGACTGCTGGGACCCACCAGCTACATCTTCGCACACAAGGAAGTGCGTCCGGGCAAAAAAAAAAACGATTCGCCCCCCTGACTGCTGGGACCCACTAGCTACATCTTCGCAGGCAAGGAAGTGCCTGACAGTCGGGACCCACCTGGTCGAAGCGTACGTAGCGTTGTCATTCTGGTCGCGAACATGTACGTACATATATACTGGTGGATGTAGAGGCGCGCACGTGTCGTAGTAGAGGCGCGTACATGTCGTAGTAGAGGCGCGCACGTAGCATGTACACATACGTACAGCGGCCAGGGTGTAAGAAAGAAAATACGGCCATGTATATGTACATACGGGCAGGGTCTCGAACACCTACTCGTGCATACGTACGGCCAGGGCTCGTGTACATGGCTGGGTTGGAACGGAGAAACAACGTCGTCGTCGTGTTCATGGGGAGGCAGCATCGTCGTCGTGTTCACGGGGAGGCAACGAAATGCGTCGTGTTCATGGGGAGGCAACGGAATGCGTCGTGTTCATCGGGAGGCAACAAAATGTGTGGGAGCCAACTGGCTGGGTCGGAACGGAATGCGTGGTCGTATTCATCGGGAGGGCTTGGACGGAACAGGCGATGGAAACGAGGCCTGAACGGGGTCCTATTGATCGGGAGGGGTCTGGCGTACCGCAAAATGGAGGAAACGGACCTCCTACGGTCGAAACAGGGGTCTTGTTGATCGGGAGGGGTGTGGCATACCGCAAAACGGACGAAACGGACCTCCTACGATCGAAACAGGGGTCCTGTTGATCGGGAGGGGTGTGGCGTACCGCAAAACGGATGGAACGGACCTCCTACGGTCGAAACGGGGGTCCTGTTGATCGGGAGGGGTGCGGCGTACCGCAAAACGGACGAAACGGACCTCCTACGGTCGAAAAGGGGGTCCTGTTGATCGAGAGGGGTGTGGCGTACCGCAAAACGGACGAAACGAACCTCCTACGGTCAAAACAGGGGTCCTGTTCATCGGGAGGGGTGTGGCGTACCGCAAAACGGGACTCCACGGGATACTGTTCATCTCCACCGTCGACCTCCTCCAGCCTCCACGGGCTACCGTCGACCTCCTCCAGCCTCCACGGGCTCCTGTTCATCCAGCCTCCACCGTGCGCTACTCCACCGACTATTGTTCAACCACCCCTCCACTGTCTACTGTTCATCCAGCCCTCCACACCACGGGGTCCTGTTCAACCACCCCTCCATGGGCACCCCTCCACCGTCTACTGTTCATCCAGCCCTCCACCACACCACGGGGTCCTGTTCATCCAGAGGCAACGCCACCGCTCACTGTTCATCCAACCCCCCTGCAACACTCACTGTTCATCCCAGAGGCAGCATCGATCAGCTTCAGTTAGCAGCAGTAGCAAAGGAATCGCTCGATCAGGTTCAGTTAACATCCATCGATCGATCGCTCGGGTTCAGTAACGCGTAGCCTGCAGTGCAATCGCTCGGGTTCAGTTAGAGCCCAATGCCTCGCTCGGATTCAGTTAGAGCCAATGCCTCGCACACACACGCGTACATGTACGAGAGAAACGCGCATCGCTCGGCCCCCGATCTCCCACCGTAACCGGGAACTCCCTGAAATCCCCCCCCCCTTGCTTCTACCATGGTTTTTTCCGTCATGGACGGCCCAAAGAATGTCATGCAGCTGCGTCTCCGGCCCGCCCAGGACGAAAAGCCTATTTTCTATCATGATTTTTTGTCATAAAAGTAGGGGCTCACCACATCTATGATGATACCGGGTTTTGTCACAATTATCGTCATAGAAGTGTCATATATATGACAGAAAAAAATCCGTTCGGCCCAAAATGTCACGGATGTGTCTTTTTTTTGTAGTGCTTGATGACGTCAAGTCGAGGGCAGGCGCTTATATGCCACCTTACAAGCCCGAAGTAGGTGCCTGGAATCGGTTCGGCAGGCCATAGCTGGATAACCACATCTTTCATGGCTAGTTCTGCCGCCTTATGCAGTTCGATCAGCTGTTTCAGTTGATCGGCAAAAGGCACCGGATAATTCAGCGCCAAATACTGAGACCAAAAAAGCTTATCAGCGGTGTTCCTTCCTTCGGCTCGGTAGAAGTGAGCGGCATCTGATATACTGTGCGGCAGCTCGGCAAATACACCTGAGAAGTCCAGATTCATAATCAGAAACATAAGTTTTCCCTTCAAATATTTTCTTTACATGGGAAAAGCTTACCTGCCACGATCTTCCTCGCCTCTTGGATCCCCTGCAGCGCGCTTTGGGTTTCCCCTTGGGCGTCGCTCGTGGCTTGCCGCGCCTTGGTGAGTTCAGACTCTTTCCCTGTTAAACTCTGCTCCAAGGCCTTGCATTTACTTACGGCCTCTTGCAGCTCCTGCTCAGCTTTAATAACTCTGGCTTCGTGTTTCTTACAAAGAGCCCGCTCCGTGATCGCCTTTTTCTCGGCCTCGGCAACGGCCCTTTTGAGGACCTCGACTTCGGTCATAACTCCTAACACAAATTATGCGGCTTATTTCATACTGAACATTTATCTCACAATAAATGCACATAATACTGGTGCATACCCTTTTTATCCCTCAACTGCATTTGCAATCGTCCAATTTCTTCTCTGGCCCGCTCCAGACTTTGATTTAGTCGGCGATCTCCGCAGTGTGAGAGGCAGCAGCCGCTACAGGTATCTGCTTGAAACAGGGGAGAAATCAATGTCATTTAGTGAGTCTTCCTGAGATCATGAATTCGATCCCCTGCCGGGTTCTTTCTTTCACCGAACAGTGTATCAGGGGCTACTATCTGTACTATGACACTCTTCGATAACTCATAAAACATACCTCAAAGCCTTTTATAAGACTGATACAGGCTTCGTTCAGTCCACTCTTGGTCGACTGAATTTTCTCAATCACCGCGCCCATCAGGGCACGGTGTTCATCAACGATGGAGGCATCTCGTAGCGCCACCAACAAAGCATCTGACACTTCTGGATGGACAGAGGTTGCCAGCGGAATCTTTGTCCCCATGTCTCCGGCCCGTGCGGTTTGACCTCCAGGCGCCGCCTTCACGGTTTTTTCATTTTCTCCTTGGACGAGGTCTTTTGGGACGAGGCCTTGGTGTTTGGCACCTACTTGGAGGAAGGGTCCTTTGGGGGCGTCCTGCTCTCCACAATGTTTGAGCTCAGCAGGTCCTCGGATGAGGATTGTTCGGTATGGGACCTCGCCGGACTACAAGAAATATCGGCTTAGATTAAAAATACTAAGCCAGGATGAGTCCAGATGCTTAAACATATTCGGATTTTATATACTTACGAGTTCACCAGGGGCTGGGCCCTGGGATCCCATGCCGGGCCACTGTCGGCGGCGGCAGGAGACTCCTCTTGACGAGGAATCTTTCCTCTTTCGGGTAGTTCGGCCTCCAAGGATGCGGAGGCCGTCCTCTTCCTTCTTCCCTCCACAAGGGGTTCATCTCCCTCCTTTTTGTCCTCTTCGAAGGCGGAATGGGCATCAGAGCCTTTGGGTATTGTGTCCAAAGTGCCGCGACGACGGAGGCCGCCCCGGGTCTTTTTAGCCTCCTTCTCGGTCGTCTTCTTCGACACCTTGTAAGGCGCCGGGACCAGCATCTTCGTCAGCAGTGGGATGGCCGGGTCTTCGGGCAGTGGGGCCGGACAATGGATCCGCTCCGCCTTCTCCGTCCAGCTCTGGGAAAGTTGAATGAACACGCGTCAAGCGCTTCCTTTGGGTCATGCGGATGGAAAAGTTTGATAAACTCACCGAACTTGTAGGGCGGGACAGCTGGTACCCACGGTCTTCGGTGGAGTCCGGCCATGATTTGCTGGACTTGCAAAGCACCTTCCAAATGTCCTCGTGCGATGAGCTGAAGATCCTTCGCAAGGTTTGGTGCCTGGCCGGATCAAACTCCCATAGATTGCAAGTCGAGTGTTGACAAGGCAGTATCCGGCGGACTAACATCACATGGACTACGTCGACGAGTTCAATGTTCTTATCTCCCATGTCTTTAACGCGCGTCTGGAGCACCGACAGTTCGTCGGACGAGGACCAATCCAGTCCTTTCTTGACCCAGGACATAAGCCGTAGAGGGGCGCCGGATCGAAACTCGAGAGAAGCAGCCCGCTCCTTACCGCTCGGCTCAGTGATGTAAAACCACTGTTGTTGCCACTCCTTGACAGAATCATTAAAGGTTCATGTTGGCCATATGATGTTGGGCATCTTGCTCACCATAGCACCCCCGCACTTGGCGTGCTCACCGCCCACCACCTTGGGCTTCACATTAAAGACCTTCAGCCATAAACCGAAGTGTGGCGAAACACGAAGAAAAGCCTCGCACATGACAATGAATGTCAAGATGTTGAGGAAGGAATTCGGGGACAGATCATGAAGATCAATCCCATAATAGTACATGATACCGCGAACAAATGGGTGGAGGGGAAATCCTAGCCCGCGGACAAAGTGAGGGAGGAATACAACCCTCTCGTGGGGTTCTGGAGTGGGGACGATCTGTCATGCCATCGGGAGACGGTGGCCGATTTTCTTGGCCAGATACCCGGCCTCCCGAAGCTTTTTGATATCCTTCTCTCGGACGGTAGAGGCCATCCATTTGCCTCCTGCTTCGGAGCCAGACACCTTTGGAAGACCTCTTGTGGGTAGAGGAGGTGAACGCTCGCGCGTTGGAGCCTGAGCAGAATGGAATGAGTTGGGAAGAAGGTATGGGTGAAGAGGGTGAATTCTTGTCCCTTTATAAGGGCGAAAGAGGCGATGCGCCTCCCCCTCGCTTGGTAAAACCTCTTATTCCCCAAGCACCGTAAGTAATGGCACGGTTGGGTTACCCGCGTCCGTATTGATGAGAATCCCATAATAAGGGGGGCATGATCTCTGCTTTGACAAGACGTGTCGAGAAAACTGCCCCGCAATATGTGTGGTGCTGGTTGAGAAAAAACGGTTCGAATAAAGACCGGGCTGTGACATGATGTCATGCTGTCAAAACGTGTCAGCAGATTGGATTTGTGGAAATGTTATGCTCTCTACGGTGGTATTGGAACTTGTTTTGCAGAGCCGGACACTATCCTTGTGTTCAAAATCTTCTATGGAGTATTCGGAGGAGGAATCCGCCTTGCAATGCCGAAGACAATACTGCGCGCCGGACTCATCGTCATTGAAGCCTAGTTCAGGGGCTACTGAGGGAGTCCTGGATTAGGGGGTCTCCGGACAGCCGGACTATATCCTTTGGCCGGACTATTGGACTATGAAGATACAAGATTGAAGACTTCGTCCCGTGTCCGGATGGGACTCTCCATGGCGTGGAAGGCAAGCTAGGCATTACAGATATATAGATCTGCTCCCTTGTAACCGACTCTGTGTAACCCTAGCCCTCTCCGGTGTCTATACAAACCGGAGGGTTTAGTCCGTAGGACAACATACAATCATACCATAGGCTAGCTTCTAGGGTTTAGCCTCTACGATATCGTGGTAGATCAACTCTTGTAATATTAATATAATCAAGAACAATCAAGCAGGACGTAGGGTATTACCTCCTTCAAGAGGGCCCGAACCTGGGTAAACATCATGTCCCTTGTCTCCTGTTACCATCCGCTTTAGACGCACAGTTCGGGACCCCCTACTCGAGATCCACCGGTTTTGACACCGACACCAGTCATGCTGCTGAAGATGCTCAACTCCTCCATGAAGCATGCCCGCTTCCTCTTCCTATCAAGCACATGAATGTGCTCACCATCCTTCTCAGGAGCATCAATGTTGATGGTGTCTGACTCCCGGGTGTCTGGATACTCGGGCATCAGCGAGTCTAGCGGCTAACCAGAGCCCATGGCACACTTGCCGGTTGCCAGCCCGAAGGAGAAGATCTGCTGCATCTGGTGGAAGTTCTGGATAGGTGTGTTGAGGAACTCTGCATCCTTGGTGAGCCTAAGAAGAAATGGGGCAGAGAGGTTAGTTAGTATGGAAATGGTTCATAGGCCTAAACTGTTGGTTTGTTAGAATGGCATGGTTTGTGAGCTAACCGCGATGTGGCCTTAGTAGTGCTCTGCCTCCAGATCGAGCAAGTCTCCTCATCCCATGAAGCACCGCTAAGGTCTCTGAGCTTGGACGCGGTGATCCACCTCGCTCTCCACTTCCTCGGGTGGTTGTACACCTGGGTCGAGGTGACCTCCTGTCCATAGAAGTCGAGCACCTGCTTTGCAACAAGGTTCAAGTGCACCTTCTTGATGAAGGAAATATGCCCTAGAGGCAATAATAAAGTTGTTATTCATATTTCCTTATATCATGATAAATGTTTATTATTCATGCTCGAATTGTATTAACCGGAAACTTAGTACATGTGTGAATACATGGACAAACGGAGAGTCCCTAGTGTGCCTTTACTTGACTAGCTCGTTAATCAAAGATGGTTCAGTTTCCTAGCCATGGACATGTGTTTCCATTTGATGAACGGGACCACATCATTAGAGAACGATGTGATGGACAAGACCCATCCGTTAGCTTAGCACTATGATCGTTTAGTTTATTGCTATTGCTTTCTTCATGACTTATACATGTTCCTATGACTATGAGATTATGTAACTCCCGAATACCAGAGGAACACTTAGTGTGCTATCAAACGTGACACGTAACTGGGTGATTATAAAGATGATCTACATGTGTCTCTGATGGTGTTTGTTGAGTTGGTATAGATCGAGATTAGGATTTGTCACTCCGTGTATCGGAGAGGTTTCTCTGGGCTCTCTCGGTAATGATCATCACTATAAGCCTTGCAAGCAATGTGACTAATGAGTTAGTTGCAGGATGATGCATTACGGAATGAGTAAAGAGACTTGCCGGTAATGAGATTGAACTATGTATGAGGATACCGACGATCGAATCTCGGGCAAGTAACATACCGATGACAAAGGGAACAAGGTATGTTGTTATACGGTTTGACCGATAAAGATCTTCATAGAATATGTAGGAGCCAATATGGGCATCTAGGTTCCGCTATTGGTTATTGACCAGAGAGGTGTCTCGGTCATGTCTACATAGTTCTCGAACCCGTAGGGTCCGCACGCTTAAACGTTCATTGATGATATAGTATTATATGAGTTATGTATGTTGGTGACCAAATGTTGTTCAGAGTCCCAAATGAGATCACGGACATGACGAGGAACTCCAGAATGGTTTGGAGATAAAGATTGATATATGGATTAATAGTGTTTGGTCTCCGGAAGGGTTCTGGAATTCACCGGAAGGGGTTCCAGATGTTTCCCGAAATATTTGGTCGTGAACACTTTATTTGGGCCAAAGGGGAAAGTCCACAAGGTTTTTGGAAAGCGCAAAAGGAAGTTTTGCAGAGTCCAGGGGCCAAAAGCCAGGGTCCAGATGTTGGGAACCCAGACATCTGGCCCTGGAGTCCGAGAAAGACTCTTGCCTTTCAGGTGAAACCGACTTTACGGAGACTTTTACTCCAAGTTTCGACCCCAAGGATCAACATATAAATAGAGTGTCAGGACCGGATTTACAATAAAACGTTTATTGAAAAACCGACCATTTTATTGGACCAGTATAGAAGAATCCTCCTTACAGGTAGACAAATCCTTGATACAGAAATCCAGAAGTACTAAATATCATACATGGTTGAGCTAAGCTGCTCAACAATTTATTACAAGCACGCCGATATTATACATAAAGGCGGATATGACACAAAGGGTATGGTGGCATATCTACTGACTCGTGATAAAAGTGGTGGTGGATATGTCACAGTCAAGTGGGTGACATGACTCCAAAATCTTACAGCTCATCAAGCGTCGGAGTGAGGCTTGATGATTTTATTTGGGTAGCGGAAGCGTATATAATACAAGTGACCAACTCCAGGATCGCACGGGACTGACTGGGACTCCTCTAGGCGTCGGACTCGCTATCGAACTCTTCATCCATAAGGTCGCCTTCATCAACATCTGGCCAAATCAACAAGCTAGGTGAGTACTTTGAAAGTACTCGCAAGACAGTTTGGACATAAGATATAACAAATGCAAACATGATGCACGTGAGTAGATTAGTAATGCACACTCAGATAATAAAATTGCACTGCGTGATAAATGAAAGGAAGTCGGGCGGTAGTCCTCCCGAAATCCCAATAAAATAGCTGAAGACCGATCGGGTGTCTGAAGCGACACCTCGAAAGGAAAAATAAATTAACATGCCACAGTCGGACGTCAGGGCGACACCACATAAAGGGCTTATACTGAAACATAAATGAAAGTGCGTGACACAGTCAGACGTCTAAGCGACATCTCGAAAAGGGCTTATAATGGAAGTAAATAACAAGGATGCCACAGTCGGACGTCTCAGCGACATCACCTAAAAGGGCTTATATCAAAAGTAAATAGCAAGAACACCACAGTCGGACGTCTGGGCGACATCACGTAAAGGGCTTATATTTCGTCATTCGAATTCAGGTAGCTCATTAATTTAAATCATCCCAAGGAAATACTCAATACATAATAATAAATTGGTTAGTCCATCCGCAGGAATAACATTCAGTCGGGTTTACCACTCTCAGTTTCATGCTTATCCTCCGGAGACTGTCACTGAGACTGACACTGATATGTTGATCAAAGTCCTTGATCATGAACACGGTTACTCGAATGGTTTTGACTCTGCAGAGTTTGTACTCTTTACCCACAACCAACGGATTTCAGTAATCACAAAGGACTAGTTCCGTTTACGGTATTTTATAAGAAACACATCAATCCAGTACACACCCATTCCACATTCTGCTGCCAGGAATCACCCTAGGCAACGTTCAAGAAAAACTTTGAGACAGGGTGGCTACAACCTTGAGTAGCATGGGATCAAATTTATATTCGCGCGCTCTAAGGGGTGCCCCCCTCTTGGTCCCAACCGGAAACACCCATGCCCCCTGACCGGATGACGGGCTTTAATCCAGGGCCATGGAACCCTCATCACGGCCCCTCTATTTGGTGTGTACAAGGAAAGAGGTTTGCAACTGACTAGACCACATTCTTTGCAGAAGACATGTGGCAGTAAGAAAAGGGGACGAACGGGACATGAATTGATCCACGTTATTACTAGAGTTAAACGGTTGACATAAGACTGGCATGCCACAACAATACCAGCTTACCACCTATCATGTCACCACATGATCATGTTATATCACCATCATATGAACACAATAAATTTCGAAGCTCACTTGTAGCTTGCCTTGCATGCAATATAACATTCACTAATGCTTATATAAACATGCCATGAGAATACTACTCAAGCAAACATGCAAAACACTCATCATATCAAAGGTTCAAACATGCTTGCCTGGTTCGGAGTAGTCGGAGTCTAGCTCGGCGAAGTTTGCGGCTCCGTCACCTCCTTTGGTATCTACGATATAAAAAAATCGGATACTAACGTGAATACCGTGCGTGCAATAAAATTGTACCAATTTTTTTTCAAATAAATATGATAAAAAACTAGATAGAAAATAAAGATGACAGAAAAAGAATCAACTCAAAATCATCTTTTATTTAAAAGTTATAAAGGTTTTAGTCCAGGGACTAATCTGTGATGAAACAGAAACTATCTAGGGGCTAGTTTAGAAAAACAGAAAACGCTTCGGTTAGAAATACGCCAACCCAAAAGAAAAACGTACTTTGCCCGAAGGCACTTTCAGATAACGCTTCGAATAATAGAGGAGAGGCTGATGAGGGGGTCCCACCCGACACGTTTAAAACTTTGAAATAGAGCACACCGTCGCCTGAGGACCGCGATGGTCGCCGGCGTCGATCCACGACGAGGTAGGGAAAACGGAAAGTACCTACGGACTCACGGAGCTCTTCCACGTCTGTGGGTGGTGGAGTTGGTCGTCGGCGAGCACCACATCGACGGCGGCCTCCACTCCGGCGGACGGTGGTTCGGGCGGTGATGGATCCTACCGAGGAGGGCTGCAAACGTCAAATTGGGGCTTGGGTTAGACTAGGTAGTGGACTAGGAGGTTGCTGACAAGGTTTGGGAGGCGGGGGTGCCTTCACCAGAGAAAATTTTGCCGGAGCCCGAAGCGGACCGGGGCGGCCGGAGTCGGGGAAGAAGGCTCTCCCGAGGCCTTTTGATGAGTGTGGCGAGGTTCTGAGGTGAGGAGGGGAGGTGCTGGGTCGAGAACAAGCTCGGGGCCTCCATTTATAGCCGGCCCGAGGCGGTTGCCGAGAACGGGGTTACTCCGGCGAGTGATTACGGCGAGGCAGTGGTCGGGCAGGCAGTTTAGGTGACTGGGCAGCTGCGGATTGGTCCATTGGTACCATCCAACGGCTAACCTTGGTCAGATTTGATCTGCTCCCGTGGTTTCGACGGAACGGCCTCACGGGCTCGTCGGCGGCAGAGAGCGCGCCCTGCGCCTCTCAGGCCACGGCGACGGCTCTGCAGCATGCACAGGGGGAAAGGACGGCCACACGGAGGCTCCTGGTGGTGTGGGCGGTGCTGGACGACGCCGTATGGCAGGGCTAGTCCCTGCTGACCGCCACGGCCGGTTCTGCCACCGCAGAAGACACTGGCGCTGGCGAGACACGTCGCCACCGACGCTTGCGCCCATCCAAACGACCGTGCGATGCATTGGATAAGAAGGAGGAGCAGGGAGCAAGGCACCAATGTATGCACTAGCGAGATTGACACCGCGGACTGACGAAAACGACACTGTCTCTGAAATTAAAACTCTGAAATCTGAATTTGAACAGAAACAGTGCACACCAACTGTTCGATGAAATGATTTGAGCACGTGGAAATTTTTTCTTGACCTGAGACTTGGTCAGGTGATCTCTTGATGCATCTGGAGACTGCCTGAATTATCTCAGAATTTTAGGAAAAAGAAAACAATGAATTTCACCAAAAATGGCAAATCTGGTCCAAACTTGCAGCAAGCAAATTTTGAAAAATTTGAACTGTGGACTAGAAGATCTTGATGGATCTAGGTTGAGGGTACTAAGTACTAGCCAGAGGAGTTTATTTGGGATCAAGAGTCAAAGGAAATTTGGTAGTTCCTTTGTAAACCACGGTAGTCCAAATAAATGACAAAAAATGATTTTGAGGTTAAAATAAATAGAAATAAAATTTAAAAGAGGTTGATACTTGTTGGAATAGGATGCTTGGCTTGATCCAGAGTGGGGAGGTGGGTTTTGGAAGAAAATATTCTACATAGGCCATGGCAAAAGAGAAATTTTTAAATGGAAAGAAATAATCCATAATTTTATAGGAATTCTTTTTAATAGAAATGATTTGTAAAAACCCTCCAAAGTTATTTGTGTTGAGCCAACATAAGCTGAAAAACCCTTAGGACCAAAGATCAAGATTTGGAAGAACCCATAAAAAAAATACTTGTCACAAATGAAAATTTTGAGAAGGAGAGTCCTTTAGAAAAAATTTTAAATGACCTCCTTCCACTTAAATAAAGAATTTGATAAAAACCAAATCAAAAACTTTGGAGTGTTACAGCACCTACCCCCTTAGGAAAAATCTCGTCCCCGAGATTTCAGCTGATCCTCAAATAAGTGTGGGTACCCTGTCCGAAGAAAATCTTCTCTTTCCCATGTTGCTTCATCCTCGGTGTGATTGCTCCACTGCACCTTGAAAACCTTAATTGTTTTCTGACGGGTCCTCCTTTCGGATTCCTCCAATATTTTTATTGGACGTTCCGCGTAGGTGAGGTCTGGTTGCATGTCAATGTTCTCGTGAGATACATGCTTTTCTGGGTTTCTTACACATTTCCTCAACTGTGAGACGTGGAACACGTCGTGGACATCTGACAGTTCTTTGGGTAGGTCTAGCTGGTAGGCCACTGTGCCTCTTCGTGCAACCACACAGAAGGGTCCAATAAACCGTGGTGCTAGCTTTCCTTTAACTTTGAATCATTGCAGGCCCCTCATAGGAGATACTCGTAGATACACATATTCACCGGGTTCAAAGCTGACTTCCCGATGTTTTTGATCGTAATAACTCTTTTGTCGGCTCTGGGCTATCTTGAGTCGATCCCTGATTAGTCTAACTTTCTCCTCAGCTTCCTTGATCATGTCTGGGCCGAAGATACGACTGTCTCCTGTTTCTGACCAATTTAATGGGGTACAACATCTTAGCCCATACAATGCTTCAAAAGGTGCCATTTGTAGACTTGCTTGGTAACTATTGTTGTATGCGAACTCGGCATACGACAAGCTTTCTTCCCAACTGGTTCCATAGGTGAGAACACATGCTCTTAGCATGTCCTCTAGAATTTGGTTCACACGTTCAGTTTGCCCTCCAGTCTGGGGGTGGTATGCTGTACTGAATACTAGTTGAGTTCCCAGAGCTTGTTGTAAATGATCCCAAAATCTAGAGATGAATTGAGTGCCTCTGTCGGATATTATGGTCTTTGGAATTCCATGCAGACAAACTATACAGGAGAGATAAAGTTTGGCAAGCTTCTGAGTGGTGTGGGTTGTCTTTACTGGGATGAAATGTGCCACCTTAGTTAATCTATCTGTGATGACCCATATGGCATCATTTCCGTGTCGTGACTGAGGTAGTCCAACAATAAAATCCATTCCAATCTCGTCCCATTTCCACTCAGGTGTCCTGTTTGGCTGTAATAGTCCTGCTGGTTTTTGGTGCTCGGCTTTAATGCGCTGACATGAATCACAACATGCAACGAATGTGGCTATATCCCTCTTCATACCGTGCCACCAAAAATTTTCCTGAATATCCTTGTACATTTTGGTTCCTCTAGGGTGGATTGAATATGGAGCGGTGTGGCCTTCGGCTAGAATTTGCTGTTTGGGGTCCTCTATATTTGACGCAAAGTCTGTCTCCATACCATAATATTCCCTCATCGTCTATGACAAATTCTGAGGCCTTGCCCAGACTCACTTTTCTTTTTATGCCTTCGATGCTGGGGTGTCCATGCCGAGCCTTCTTAATCTGTTCCATTAGGGTGGGCTGTATTTCCAAATTTGACACATTGCCTTCAGTGACCATCACCAAGTTGAGTTTAGCGAACTCCTGCTGAAATTCAGGTCTCAAGTTTCGAGACTGTCGTTGCCCGAGCTGGGGTTTCAACTAAGAGCATCTGCCACTACATTCGCCTTTCCTGGATGGTAGTGAATGCCAACGTCATAATCTTTCACTAATTCTAACCAGCGTCGTTGCCGTAAATTGAGTTCTGGTTGTGTGAAAATATATTTGAGGCTTTTATGGTCCGTATATATTTCACAACGATTTCCAAGCAAAAAGTGCCTCCACTCTTTGAGTGCATGAATGACTGCTGCTAATTCCAAGTCATGAGTAGGATAGTTTTCTTCATGCTTTTGTAGTTGCCGAGAAGCGTATGCGACTACTTTGCCTTCTTGCATTAGTACGCATCCGAGGCCCTTCCGGGACGCGTCATAATATACTTCTTGAGTAACTGTGTGATTGGTTTTGCTAGGGTGGAGAACCCCTCAATAAACCTTCGGTAATATCCAGCCATCCCCAGGAAACTTCGCACATCTGTCACGTTGGCTGGTGGTTTCCAGCCAAGTACGGCCTTAACTTTTTCTGGGTCCACGGCAACACCTTCTTGGGTCAATACGTGGCCTATAAAACCAACCTGTCTCAACCAAAATTCACATTTGCTGAATTTGGCGTATAGTTGATGCTTCCTTAATTCTCCTAGTACAATTCTGAGATGTTCAGCATGTTCTTTTGGTGTCTTAGAGTATACCAGAATACCATCAATGAACACCACCACAAATTTGTCCATGAATTTCATAAACACTTTATTCATGAGGTGGACAAAATATGCGGGGGCGTTTGTCAGTCTAAACGACATTACTGTAAATTCATATAATCTATATCTGGAGGTGAATGCTATCTTAGGGATATCTTCTGTCCGTACTTTTAATTGATGATACCCCGACCTTAAATCATTTTTTGAGAAAACCTTGGCTTGTGCGAGTTGGTCAAATAAATCATTTATCCATGGCATCGGATATTTGTTCTTGATGGTGACCATGTTGAGTGCTCGATAGTCTATACATAATCTCAATGTCCCATCCTTTTTCTTGGCAAATAATACTGGTGAACCCCAAGGTGAGGAGCTGGCCCGTATAAATCCCTTGTCCAGTAATTCTTTTATTTGCTTCTTTAATTCTACCAACTCGAAGGGTGCCATTCTATAGGGCTTCTTGTAAATGGGGGTGGTTCCAGGTGCTAGTTCAATGATGAACTCTATTTCCCAGTCTCATGGCATGCCTGGTAGTTCTTCGGGAAATACGTCAGGGAACTCACACACCACTGGAACTTTTCTTAACTCTGAAATGTCCACCTTGTTCAACCTTGGTTGCCGTGATACTGGCCTTTCTTGAGCTACAACTTTTATTGTCTTCCCGTGATGATGAGTAAGAATTATAGTCCGATTGAAGCAGTCGATAAATCCTTTGTTGGTGGTTAACCAGTCCATTCCTAGGATAACATCCAGTCCCTTATTTTCCAATACAACGAGGTTTGCCTGAAACTTTAGTCCTTCAATCTCAATAACCACACCTTGGCAGTAACTCTGAGTGATTTACTTAATCCTGGGGGACTTGATGGTCATGGATTTTTCCAGGGGAAGCATCGAAAAATCATGTTGCAAAGAAAATTTCTTTGAAATGAACGAGTGAGAACCTCCAGAATCAAACAAAACCGTGGCAGGTATTGTGTTAACAGGGAACGTACCGAGTACGATATCCGGGGCATTCAGTGCTTCCTCCTTGGTCACATGTTTCAAGTGACCCTTCCTGTGATTGTTATTGGGGTTGAAGTTGTTACGCTTGGGTGTTGAATTATTTCCATTGTTGTTCGGCTTGGGGGCCGAGTTTCTTGGCTTTGGGTACTGTTTGGCATAGTGTCCTTCCTCTCCACAAGCGTAGCAAGTAACGCCAGGGCGATATATAAAATCCTTGTCTCTTGCATGAATTTTTTTGTTTGGGTGTGGAACAATGGTTGTGGATTTGTTCACTCCAATTTTCTAAAAATCAGTCTTGTTTCGATTGTTGCGAGCATGAGTAGTTTTGTCCCTT
The DNA here is from genome assembly GCF_018294505.1 of Triticum aestivum. Classification (NCBI taxonomy): domain Eukaryota; kingdom Viridiplantae; phylum Streptophyta; class Magnoliopsida; order Poales; family Poaceae; genus Triticum; species Triticum aestivum. The sequence goes on from NC_057800.1 coordinate 587,377,620, forward strand.
TTGCGCTTGCGAAAATCCTCCAAGCTACGACGCTCATTTTCCAATGTAATAGCTTTGTCCACAAGTGTTTTGAAATCTGGAAAGGTGTGTACGACCAGCTGGCATTTAAGTGCTGGTGCCAAACCGTCCAGAAATTTTTCCATCTTTTTATTCTCAGTCATATGCTCTTCTTTGGCATAACGAGATAATTGAGTAAACTGACTATCGTACTCAGTCACTGTCATGCTTCTCTGCTTGAGGTCATCAAACTCCCTTTTCTTGATCTTCATAATGCCTCTGGGAATGTGCGCCCCACGAAAACCTTTAAATTCTTCCCAGGTGATGTTGTTTTCATTGGGGTGCATGTGTAGGAAATTTTCCCACCATGATGCAGCTGCTCCAGTGAGGTAGTGAGGTGCATAAAGTACCTTCTCACGGTCCGAACATTGTGCAACAATTAACTTCCTTTCAATGTCTCGAAGCCAATCATCAGCCTCAAGAGGTTTATCAGTGTGAGAGAATGTTGGGGGACGTGTCTTTTGTAGTTCAGACAATTTGGAATGCTGCTGATATGGTTCACGGTGATTTCCCATATTGATAACATGGTTCATCATTTCTTGATGTTGCTGCTGGCTTTGCTCATAAAGGCAGCATATTTTAGAAAATGCTGTTTCACTGCCTTGCTGACTTGACTGTCCCTGTGTGAAATTGTTACTGGTCTGGGTACCATAATTTTCCTCCGGCGGACTTGGCATGGAACGAGTCCAGGGACGAGGCATTTTCCACTCTGGGGTATTTTTGCAGAATTCATGAGAAAACTGAGTGGCAAAAATACATAATTTTGCAAAGGCAGAATTTTAAGAACTCAAATTTTTTTCAAGAAAAATACTTGATTGCGCATGGAGAAGGACTGCTCAGTACATATCTTACACGCAAGCCATAATTATACAATACATCACTCAGGATGTGAGTATACCTTCCTGACATGTTATTTAGGCTAGTGCACTTCTCCGAGTTCCTACATGATGCGCACACAAACTACTTCTCACCAAACCTATATACATATAAACATATCATACAAGCTGGTACATCGCACGGCTGCTTGGCGCACTCAGTCGGAGATGGTGAAAACTTCCCTCTGCCTGCCGAGGGTAAGACCCAGTGATGCTGGAGACTCAACCTCCTCCTCACTAATATGCTCCAGGCGCGAAGTATTGGTTTGAGGAGCTGGTGCGGGCACGGCAGGTGGTACAACACTGACTGGAGTAGGAGCAATGACTTGGTCAAACTCCTCAGTGGTAGGCAGGCGGCGAGCGGTGGCTAAGATGGCAGGTGCATAGGATGCCGAGGATGAGATGTAAGTCAGTGGCGGTGCTGTACGGAGGAGCTCCCTCCTGTTGGCGGAACAGCCCTGAACGAAGTCCATACGAGCAGCCACAAAGTCGTCCACGAGGTTATCAAAGGCTGCCTCAAGAGCTTCGAGATACTCAACTAGCATCTCAATAGCCTCATCTCTCTCTCCCCTAGTGCAAGCAAATGCATAGTGACAAGTGTATGGCACGTGGCATGGGAGGTAGTGGTAGCGACGAGTCTTCATCGAAGGAAGAGCATCCCGGAGACGAGCTATTGCCTCACGGGCAGCCATCTGCATGGCATGCCTCTCCGTAGGCATGGCCCTTCCAACAAATCGGAAGCGGCGTGATTCAGAACGTCCTCCCTTGAATTGCACCGCGGCCTGGTGCATAGACACGCTGTCGCTAAGCTTGTGCTGGTAGAGTGTGAACTTCGGACGAGCTGATGGCCCGATCGCGACCTTGGTGATGGAGACGAGAAGCTTGATAAACCCCTCGGGTACATTGGCGAACACCTATGACTCACAGTCGCTGCCAGCCATCTACAAAGGTAGACAAAAATTCCAGATAGTCAATTCATAAATTTATGATGACTAACAGAAAATTGCTACAATTGTAAAGTGTTAAAATATCACTTATTACGCTAATAACCGATTAGCGATCGCACCTAGTGGCTTCCTACAGTCAGCCTAGCTCTGATACCAAGGTTGCCAGGACCGTATTTCCAATAAAACGTTTATTGAAAAACCGACCATTTTATTGGACCAGTATAGAAGAATCCTCCTTACTGGTAGATAAATCCTTGATACAGAAATCCAGAAGTACTAAATATTATACAAGGTTGAGCTAAGGCTGCTCAACAATTTATTACAAGCACGTCGATATTATACATAAAGGCGGATATGACACAAAGGGTATGGTGGCATATCTACTGACTTGTGATAAAAGTGGTGGTGGATATGTCACAGTGAAGTGGGTGACATGACTCCAAAATCTTACAGCTCATCAAGCGTCGGAGTGAGGCTTGATGATTTTATTTGGGTAGCGGAAGCGTATATAATACAAGTGACCAACTCCAGGATCACACGGGACTGACTGGGACTCCTCTAGGTGTCGGACTCGCTATCGAACTCTTCATCCATAAGGTCGCCTTCATCAAGATCTGGCCAAATCAACAAGCCAGGTGAGTACTTTGAATGTGCTCGCAAGACAGTTTGGACATAAGATATAACAAATGCAAACATGATGCACGTGAGTAGATTAGTAATGCACACTCAGATAATAAAATTGCACTGCGCGATAAATGAAAGGAAGTCGGGTAGTAGTCCTCCCGAAATCCCAATAAAATAGCTGAAGACCGATCGCGTGTCTGAAGCGACACCTCGAAAGGAAAAATAAATTAACATGCCATAGTCGGGCATCAGGGCGACACCACATAAAGGGATTATACTGAAACGTAAATGACAGTGCGTGACACAGTCAGACGTCTAAGCGACATCTCGAAAAGGGCTTATAATGAAAGTAAATAACAAGGATGCCACAGTCGGACGTCTGAGCGACATCACCTAAAAGGGCTTATATCAAAATTAAATAGCAAGAACGCCACAGTCGGACGTCTGGGCGACATCACATAAAGGGCTTATATTTTGTCATTCGAATTCAGGTAGCTCATGAATATAAATCATCCCAAGGAAATACTCAGTACATAATAATAAATTGGTTAGTCCATCCGCAGGAATAACATTCAGTCGGGTTTACCACTCTCAGTTTCATGCTTATCCTCCGGAGACTGTCACTGATACTGACACTGAGACTGACATTGATATGTTGATCAAAGTCCTTGATCATGAACATGGTTACTCAAATGGTTTTGACTCTGCAGAGTTTGTACTCTTTACCCACAGCCAACGGATTTCAGTAATCACAAAGGACTAGTTCCGTTTACGGTATTTTAGAAGAAACACATCAATCCAGTACACACCCATTCCACATTCTGCTGCCAGGAATCACCCTAGGGAACGTTCAAGAAAAACTTTGAGACGGGGAGGCTACAACCTCGAGTAGCATGGGATCAAATTTATATTCGCGCGCTCTAAGGGGTGCCCCCTCTCGGTCCCAACTGGAAACACCCATGCCCCCTGACCGGATGACGGACTTTAATCCAGGGCCATGGAACCCTCATCACGGCCCCTCTATTTGGTGTGTACATGGAAAGAGGTTTGCAACTGACTAGACCGCATTCTTTGTAGAAGACATGTGGCAGTACGAAAAGGGGACGAACAGGACATGACTTGATCCACGTTATTACTGGAGTTAAACGGTTGACATAAGACTGGCATGCCACAACAATACCATCTTACCACCTATCACGTCACCACATGATCAGGTTATATAACCATCATATGAACACATCAAATTTCGAAGCTCACTTGTAGATTGCCTTGCATGCAATATAACATTCACTAATGCTTATATAAACATGTCATGAGAAAACTACTCAAGCAAACATGCAAAACACTCATCATATCAAAGGTTCAAACATGCTTGCCTGGTTCGGAGTAGTCAGAGTCTAGCTCGGCGAAGTTTGCGGCTCCGTCACCTCCTTCGGTATCTATGGTATAAAAAAATCGGATACTAACGTGAATACCGTGCGTGCAATAAAATTGTTCCAAATATTTTCAAATAAATATGATAAAAAACTAGATAGAAAAATAAAGATGACAGAAAAAGAATCAACTCAAAATCATCTTTTGTCTAAAAGTTATAAAGGTTTTAGTACAGGGACTAATCTGTGATGAAACAGAAACTATCTAGGGGCTAGTTTAGAAAAACAGAAAACGCTTCGGTTAGAAATACGCCAACCCAAAAGAAAAACGTACTTTGCCCGAAGGCATTTTTAGATAACGCTTCGAATAATAGAGGAGAGGCTGACGAGGGTGTCCCACCCGTCAGGTTTAAAACTTTGAAACAGAGCACACTGGCGCCTGAGGACCACGGTGGTCGCCGGCGTCGATCCACGACAAGGGAGGGAAAACGGAAAGTACCTACGGACTCAAGGAGCTCTTCCGCGTCTGTGGGTGGTGGAGTTGGTCGTCGGCGAGCACCACGTCGACGGCGGCCTCCACTCCGGCGGACGGTGGTTCGGGCGGTGATGGATCCTACCGAGGAGGGCTGCAAACATCAAATTGGGGCTCGGGTTAGACTAGGTAGTGGACTAGGAGGTCGCTGACAAGGTTTGGGAGGCGGGGGTGCCTTCACCAGAGAAAATTTTGTCGGAAGTCCGAAGCAGATCGGGGCGGCCGGAGTCGGGGAAGAAGGCTCTCCCGAGGCCTTCTGATGAGCATGGCGAGGTTCTGAGGTGAGGAGGGGAGGTGCTGGGTCGAGAACGAGCTCGGGGCCTCCATTTATAGCCGGCCCGAGGCGGTTGCCGAGAATGAGGTTACTCCGGCGAGTGATTATGACGAGGTAGTGGTCGGGCATGCGGTTTAGGTGACTGGGCAGCTGCGGATTGGTCCACTGGCACCATCCAACGGCTAACTTTGGTCAGATTTGATCTACTCCTGTGGTTTCGATGGAACGGCCTCACGGGCTCGTCGGCGGCAGAGAGCGCACTCTGCGCCTCTCAGTCCACAGCGACGGCTCTGCAGCATGCACAGGAGGAAAGGACGGCCACACAGAGGCTCCTGGTGGTGTGGGCGGTGCTGGACGGCGCCATATGGCAGGGCTGGTCCCTGCTGATCGCCACGTGCGGTTCTGCCACCGTGGAAGACGCCGGCGCTGGCGAGACACGTCGCCACCGACGCTTGTGCCCGTCCAAACGACCGTGCGGTGCACTGGATAAGAAGGAGGAGCAGGGAGCAAGGCGCCAACGCGTGCACTGGCGAGATTGACGCCGCGGACTGACGAAAATGACAGTCTCTGAAATTGAAACTCTGAAATCTGAATTTGAACAGAAACAATGCACACCAATTGTTCGACGAAATGATTTGAGCACGTGGAATTTTTTTCTTGAGCTGAGACTTGGTGAGGTGATCTCTTGATGCATCTGGAGACTGCCTGAATTATCTCAGAATTTTAGGAAAAAGAAAAGCATGAATTTCACCAAAAATGGCAAATCTGGTCCAAACTTGCAGCAAGCAAATTTTGAAAAATTTGAACTGTGGACTAGAAGATCTTGATGGATCTAGGTTGAGGGTACTAAGGACTAGCCAGAGGAGTTTATTTGGGATCAAGATTCAAAGGAAATTTGGTAGTTCCTTTGTAAACCACCATAGTCCAAATAAATGACAAAAAATGATTTTGAGGTTAAAATAAATAGAAATAAAATTTGAAAGAGGTTGAGACTTGCTGGAATAGGATGCTTGGCTTGATCCAGAGTGGGGAGGTGGGTTTTGGAAGAAAATATTCTACATAGGCCATGGCAAAAGAGAAATTTTTAAATGGAAAGGAATAATCCATAATTTTATAGGAATTCTTTTTAATAGAAATGATTTGTAAAAACCCTCCAAAGTTATTTGTGTTGAGCCAACATAAGCTGAAAAACCCTTAGGACCAAAGATCAAGATTTGGAAGAACCCATAAAAAATACTTGTCACAAATGAAAATTTTGAGAAGGAGAGTCCTTTAGAAAAAAATTTAAATGACCTCCTTCCACTTAAATAAAGAATTTGATAAAAACCAAATCAAAATTTTTGGAGTGTTACATAGAGGGGCAGGGCTAGCACCCAAGACACATCAAGAAACACCAAGCCGTGTGCCGGCAACCCAGTCCCCTCTAGTTTATCCTCCGTCATAGTTTTCGTAGTGCTTAGGCGAAGCCCTACGGAGATTGTTCTTCACCAACACCGTCACCACTCCATCGAGCTGTAGGAACTCATCTATTACTCGCCCCTCTTGCTGGATCAAGAAGGCAAGGACGTCATCGAGTTGAATGTGTGATGAACGCGGAGGTGCCGTCCATTCGGTACTTGATCGGGATAGATCGTGAAGGTGTATGACTACATCAACCGTGTTGATAAACGCTTCCGCTTTCGGTCTACGAGGGTACGTAGACACACTCTCCCTTCTCGTTGCTATGCATCTCCTAGATCGATCTTGCGTGATCGTAGGAAAAAATTTGAATTACTGCGTTCCCCAACGGTGGCATCAGAGCCAGGTCTACGCGTAGATGTTATATGCACGAGTAGAACACAATGAGTTGTTGGCGATAATAGTCATACTGCTTACCAGCAACGTCTTACTTTGATTCGGCGGTATTGTTGGATGAAGCGGCCCGGACCGACATTACATGACCGCGTTCATGAGACTGGTTCTACCGACGTGCTTCGCACACAGGTGGCTAGTGGGTGTCTGTTTCTCCAGCTTTAGATGAATCGAGTTTGACTATGCCCGATCCTTTTTGAAGGTTAAAACATCACACTTGACAAAAAATCGTTGTGGTTTTGATGCATAGGTAAGAACGGTTCTTGCTAGAAGCCCGTAGGAGCCACGTAAAACTTGCAACAACAAAGTAGAGGATGTCTAACTTGTTTTTGCAGGGCTTGCTGTGATGTGATATGGTCAAGATGTGATGATATATAAATTGTTGTATGAGATGATCATGTTTTGTAATAGTTATCGGCAACTGGCAGGAGCCATATGGTTGTCACTTTATTGTATGAAAGCAATCGCCATGTAATTGATTTACTTTATCACTAAGCTATAGCGATAGTCGTAGAAGCAATAGTTGGCGAGACGACAACGATGCTACGATGGAGGTCAAGGTGTCAAGCTGGTGACGACGGTGATCATGACGGTGCTTTGGATATGGAGATCAAAGGCACAAGATGATGGTGGCCATACCATGTCACTTATATTGATTGCATGTGATGTTTATCCTTTACGCATCTTATTTTGCTTAGTACGGCGGTAGCATTATAAGATGATCTCTCACTAAATTTCAAGGTATAAGTGTTCTCCCTGAGTATGCATCGTTGCTACAGTTCGTCATGTCGAGACACCACGTGATGATCGGGTGTGATAAGCTCTACGTTCACATACAACGGGTGCAAGCCAGTTTTTGCACACGCGGAATACTCGGGTTAAACTTGACGAGCCTAGCATATGCAGATATGGCCTCGGAACACTAAGACCGAAAGGTCGAACGTGAATCATATAGTAGATATGATCAACATAGTGATGTTCACCATTGAAAACTACACCATCTCACGTGATGATCGGTCATGGTTTAGTTGATATGGATCACGTGATCATTTAGATGATTAGAGGGATGTCTATCTAAGTGGGAGTTCTTAAGTAATATGATTAATTGAACTTTAATTTATCATGAACTTAGTACCTGATAGTACTTTGCATGTTTATGTTGTTGTAGATCTATGGCCCGTGCTACCGTTCCTTTGAATTTTAGTGCGTTCCTAGAGAAAGCTAAATTGAAAGATGATGGTAGCAACTACATGGACTAGGTCCGTAACTTAAGGATTATCCTCATTGTGCACAGAATTATGTCCTAGAAGCACCGCTAGGTGCAAAGCCCGCTGCAGGAGCAACTCCAGATGTTAAACATCTGGCAGAGCAAAACTGATGACTACTCGATAGTTCAGTGTGCCATGCTTTACGGCTTAGAATCGATACTTCAAAGACGTTTTGAATGTCATGGAGCATATGAGATGTTCCAGGAGTTGAAGTTAATATTTCAAGCAAATGCCCAAATTGAGAGATATGAAGTCTCCAATAAGTTTTATAGCTGCAAGATGGAGGAGAATAGTTCTGTCAGTGAACATATACTCAGAATGTCTGGGTACCACAACCACTTGACTCAACTGGGAGTTAATCTTCCTGATGATAGTGTCATTGACAGAGTTCTTCAATCACTGCTGATACGTCTCCAACGTATCTATAATTTTTGATTGCTCCATGCTATATTATCTACTATTTTGAACATTATTGGGCTTTATTATCCACTTTTATATTATTTTTGGGACTAACCTATTAACCGGAGGCCCATCCCAGAATTGCTGTTTTTTGCCAGTTTTAGGGTTTCGAAGAAAAGGAATATCAAACGGAGTCCAAACGGAATGAAACCTTCGGGACGTGATTTTCTCAACGAACAAGACCCAGGAGACTTGGACCCTGTGTCAAGACACAAAAGAGGAGGCCACAAGGTAGGGGGCGCGCCTACTCCCCCCAGGAGCGCCCTCCACCCTCGTGGGCCCCCTGTTGCTCCACCGACGTACTCCTTCCTCCTATATATACCTACATACCCCCACACGGTCAGATACGGAGCCAAAAACCTAATTCCACCACCGCAACTTTCTGTATCCACGAGATCCCATCTTGGGGCCTGTTCCGGAGCTCCGCCGGAGGGGGCATCAATCACGGAGGGCTTCTACATCAACACCATAGCCCCTCCGATGAAGTGTGAGTAGTTTACCTCAGACCAACGGGTCCATAGTTATTAGCTAGATGGCTTCTTCTCTCTTTTTGGATCTCAATACAATGTTCTCCCCCTCTCTTGTGGAGAACTATTCGATGTAATCTTGTTTTTGCGGTGTGTTTGTTGAGATCGATGAATTGTGGGTTTATGATCAAGTCTATCTATGAACAACATTTGAATCTTCTCCGAATTCTTTTATGTATGATTGGTTATCTTTGCAAGTCTCTTCGAATTATCAGTTTGGTTTGGCCTACTAGATTGATCTTTCTTGCAATGGGAGAAGTGCTTAGCTTTGGGTTCAATCTTGCGGTGTCCTTTCCCAGTGACAGTAGGGGCAACAAGGCATGTATTGTATTGTTGCCATCGAGGATAACAAGATGGGGTTTTCATCATATTGCGTGAGTCTATCCCTCTACATCTTGTCATCTTGCTTAAGGCGTTACTCTGTTTTTAACTTAATACTCTAGATGCATGCTGGATAGCAGTCGATGAGTGGAGTAATAGTAGTAGATGCAGGCAGGAGTCGGTCTACTTGTCTCGGACGTGATGCCTATATACATGATCATACCTAGATATTCTCATAACTATGCTCAATTCTGTCAATTGCTCAACAGTAATTTGTTCACCCACCATAGAATACTTATGTTCTCGAGAGAACCACTAGTGAAACCTATGGCCCCCGGGTCTATCTTTATCATATTAATCTCCTACTACTTAGTTATTTCGTTTGCTTTTTTACTTTGCCTTTATTTTACTTTGCATCTTTATCACAAAAATACCAAAAATATTATCTTATCATATCTATCAGATCTCACTCTTGTAAGTGGCCGTGTAGGGATTGACAACCCCTATTCGCGTTGGTTCCGAGGATTTATTTGTTTTGTGCAGGTACGGGGGACTCGCGTGTAGCCTCCTACTGGATTGATACCTTGGTTCTCAAAAACTGAGGGAAATACTCACGCTACTTTGCTGCATCAACCCTTCCTCTTCGGGGAAAACCAACGCAGTGCTCAAGAGGTAGCAAGAAGGATTTCTGGCGCCGTTGCCGGGGAGGTCTACGCAAAAGTCAACATACCAAGTACCCATCACATACCATTATCTCCCGCATTACATTATTTGCCATTTGCCTCTCATTTTCCTCTCCCCCACTTCACCATTGCCGTTTTATCCGGCCTATCTCTCTCTATCCTCCCTCTCTTTCTCTATTTGCCTCTTTTTGCCCGCTTGCCTTTTGTTTGCTTGTGTGTTAGTTTGCTTGCTTGTCACGATGGATCAACATAATACTAAATTGTGTGACTTCACCAATACCAACAACAATGATTTTATTAGCACTCCAATTGCTCCTCTTACCGATGCTGAATCTTGTGAAATTAATACTGCTTTGCTGAATCTTGTCATGAAAGATCCGTTTTCCGGCCTTCCTAGTGAAGATGCCACTACCCATCTTAATAGCTTCATTGATTTGTGTGATACGCAAAAGAAGAAAGATGCGGCTAATGATATTATTAAATTGAAGCTATTTGCTTTTTCGCTTAGAGATCGTGCTAAAGCTTGGTTTTCATCTTTGCCTAAAAATAGTATTGATTCATGGAACAAGTGCAAAGATGCTTTTATCTCTAAGTATTTTCCTCCCGCTAAGATCATCTCTCTTAGAAACGATATTATGAATTTTAAGCAACTTGATCATGAACATGTTGCACAAGCTTGGGAGAGAATGAAACTAATGATACGTAATTGCCCTACTCATGGTTTAAATTTGTGGATGATTATACAAAAAATTTATCCCGGGTTAAATTTTGCTTCTAGAAATCTTTTAGATTCGGCCGCGGGAGGCACTTTTATGGAAATCACTTTAGGAGAAGCTACTAAACTCATAGATAATATTATGGTTAATTATTCTCAATGGCATACTAAAAGATCTACTAATAAAAAGGTGCATGCGATAGAAGAAATTAATGTTTTGAGTGGAAAGATGGATGAACTTATGAAATTATTTGCTAATAAGAGTGTTTCTTCTGATCCTAATGATATGCCCTTGTCTACTTTGATTGATAATGAATCTATGGATCTGAATTTTGTTGGTAGGACCAATTTTGGTAACAACGCGTATAGAGGAAATTTTAATCCTAGGCCTTATCCTAGTAATCCCTCTAATAATTATGGTAATTCCTACAACAACTCTTATGGAAATTATAATAAGATGCCCTCTGATTTTGAATCTAATATTAAAGAATTTATTACTTCGCAAAAGAATTTTAATGCTTTGATTGAAGAAAAATTGCTTAAGATTGATGAGTTGGCTAGGAACATGGATAGAATTTCTCTTGATGTTGATTCTTTGAAACTTAGATTTATTCCACCTAAGCATGATATCAATGAGTCTCTCAAAGCCATGATAATTTCCATTGATGCGTGCAAAGAAAGAACCGCTAGGATGCATGCTAAGAAAGATGCCTTTATAAGAGTGTGTTCTTCTAGTTCCTATGAAAATAAAGATGAAGATCTAAAAGTTATTGATGTGTCCCCTATGAAATCTTTATTTTGCAATATGAATCTTGATAATGATGGGACTGAATATGATCCACCTTTACCTAGAAGGCGTTCCAAGAATTCGATTTTTTTTATCTTGATGCTAAAATTGATATAAGTGGGATAGAAGAAATTAAAACCCTAGATGTTGCTAAACCCACTATTATGGATTTCAAGGAATTTAACTATGAAAATTTCTCTTTTATTGATTGTATTTCCTTGTTACAATCCGTGCTAAATTCTCGTCATGCTTACAGTCAAAATAAAGCGTTTACTAAACATATCATTGATGCCTTGATGCAATCTTATGAAGAAAAACTTGAATTGGAAGTTTCTATCCCTATAAAACTTTATGATTAGTGGGAACCAACTACTAAAATTAAAATTAAAGATCATGAATGCTATGCTTTATGTGATTTGGGTGCTAGTGTTTCCACGATTCCAAAGAATTTGTGTGATTTGTTAGGTTTTCGTGATTTTGATGATTGCTCTCTAAACTTGCACCTTGCGGATTCCACTATTAAGAAACCTATGGGAAGAATTAATGATGTTCTTATTGTTGCAAATAGGAATTATGTACCCATAGATTTTATTATTCTTGACATAGATTGCAATCCTTCATGTCCTATTATTCTTGGTAGACCTTTCCTTAGAACGATTGGTGCAATTATTGATATGAAGGAAGGAAATATTAGATTCCAATTTACATTAAGTAAAGGCATGGAACACTTTCCTAGAAATAAAATTAAATTACCTTATGAATCTATTATGAGAGCCACTTATGGATTGCCTACCAAAGATGGCAATACTTAGATCTATCCTTGCTTGTTATGCCTAGCTAGGGGCGTTAAACGATAGCGCTTGTTGGGAGGCAACCCAATTTTATTTTTATTCCTTGCTTTTTGCTCATGTTTAGTAATAAATAATTTATCTAGACTCTGTTTTGGTTGTGTTTTTGTGTTTAATTAGTGTTTGTGCCAAGTAGAACCGTTGGGAAGACTTGGGGAAAGTCTTGTTACACTTGCTGTAAAAAACAGAAACTTTGGCACTCACGAGAGCTACTGCCATTTTTAGTTGGATAGTGCTATTTAGTTAATTCTTTTTGCAGATGATTAATAGATAAATTCCTCACGTCCAGCAATTTATTTTAGAATTTTTGGGGTTCCAGATCTTGCGCTAGCTACAGATTACTACAGACTGTTCTGTTTTTGACAGATTCTGTTTTTCGTGTGTTGTTTGCTTATTTTGATGAATCTATGGCTAGTAAAATACTCCCTCCGTTCTAAATTACTCATCGCAGAAATGGATGTATCTAGAACTAAAATACATCTAGATACATTCATATTTGCGATAAGTAATTCGGAACGGAGGGAGTAGTTTATAAACCATAGAGAAGTTGGAATACAGTAGGTATAACACCAATATAAATAAAGAATGAGTTCATTACAGTACCTTGAAGTGGTCTTTTGTTTTCTTTCACTAACGGAGCTCACAATATTTTCTACTTTAAGTTTTGTGTTGTGAAGTTTTCAAGTTTTGGGTAAAGATTTGATGGATTATGGAACAAGGAGTGGCAAGAGCCTAAGCTTGGGGATGCCCATGGCACCCCCAAGATAATCTAAGGACACCTAAAAGCCAAAGCTTGGGGATGCCCCGGAAGGCATCCCCTCTTTCCTCTAATTCTATCAGTAACTTTACTTGGAGCTATATTTTTATTCGCCACATGATATGTGTTTTGCTTGGAGCGTCTTGTATGATTTGAGTCTTTACTTTTTAGTTTACCACAATCATCCTTGCTGTACACACCTTTTGAGAGAGCCATACATGATTTGGAATTTGTTAGAATACTCTATGTGCTTCGCTTATATCTTTTGAGTTATGTAGTTTTGCTATAGTACTTCACTTATATCTTTTAGAGCACGGTGGTGGATTTGTTTTATAGAAACTATTGATCTCTCATGCTTCACTTAGATTATTTTGAGAGTCTTAAATAGCATGGTAATTTGCTTAAAATCCTAATATGCTAGGTATTCAAGATTAATAAAATTTTCTTATGAGTGTTTTGAATACTAAGAGAAGTTTGATGCTTGATGATTGTTTTGAGATATGGAAGTAATAATATTAAAGTCGTGCTAGTTGAGTAGTTGTGAAATTGAGAAATACTTGTGTTGAAGTTTGCAAGTCCCATAGCATGCACGTATGGTAAACGTTATGTAACAAATTTAAAACATGAGGTGTTATTTGATTATCTTCCTTATGAGTGGCGGTCGGGGACGAGCGATGGTCTTTTCCTACCAATCTATCCCCCTAGGAGCATGTACGTAGTGCCGAGGTTTTTGATGACTTGTAGATTTTTGCAATAAGTATGTGAGTTCTTTATTACTAATGTTGAGTCCATGGATTATACGCACTCTCACCCTTCCATCCTTGCTAGCCTCTTCGGTACCGTGCATTGCCCTTTCTCACATCAAGAGTTGGCGCAAACTTCGCCGGTGCATCCAAACCCCGTGATATGATACGCTCTTTCACACATAAACCTCCTTATATGTTCCTCAAAATAGCCACCATACCTACCTATTATGGCATTTCCATAGCCATTCTGAGATATATTGAAGGAAATATGCCCTACAGGCAATAATAAAGTTATTATTTATTTCCTTATATCATGATAAATGTTTATTATTCATGCTAGAATTGTATTAACCGGAAACATAATACATGTGTGAATACATAGACAAACTTAGTGTCACTAGTATGCCTCTACTTAACTAGCTCGTTAATCAAAGATGGTTATGTTTCCTGACCATGAACAAAGTGTTGTTATTTGATTAACGAGGTCACATCATTAGTTTAATGATCTGATTGACATGACCCATTCCATTAGCTTAGCACCCAATCGTTTAGTATGTTGCTATTGCTTTTCTTCATGACTTATACATGTTCCTATGACTATGAGATTATGCAACTCCCGTTTACCGGAGGAACACTTTGTGTGCTACCAAACGTCACAATGTAAATGGGTGATTATAAAGGAGCTCTACAGGTGTCTCCAATGGTAGATGTTGGGTTGGCGTATTTCGAGATTAGGATTTGTCACTCCGATTGTCGGAGAGGTATCTCTGGGCCCTCTCGGTAATGCACATCACATAAGCCTTGCAAGCATTACAACTAATATGTTAGTTGTGAGATGATGTATTACGGAACAAGTAAAGAGACTTACCGGTAACGAGATTGAGCTAGGTATTGGATACCGACGATCGAATCTCGGGCAAGTAACATACCGATGACAAAGGGAACAACGTATGTTGTTATGCGGTCTGACTGATAAAGATCTTCGTAGAATATGTAGGAGCCAATATGGGCATCCAGGTCCCGCTATTGGTTATTGACCAGAGACGTGTCTCGGTCATGTCTACATTGTTCTCGAACCCGTAGGGTCCGCATGCTTAAGGTTACGATGATAGTTATATTATGAGTTTATGCATTTTGATGTACCGAAGGTTGTTACGAACCCCGGATGTGATCACGGACATGACGAGGAGTCTCGAAATGGTCGAGACGTAAAGATTGATATATTGGAAGCCTATGTTTGGATATCGGAACTGTTCCGGGTGAAATCGGGATTTTACCGGAGTACCGGGAGGTTACCGGAACCCCCCGGGAGCCATATGGGCCTTCATGGGCCTTAGTGGAAAGGAGAAAGGGGCAGCCCAAGGTGGCCGCGCGCCTCCCCCCTCCCCTAGTCCTATTAGGACTAGGAGAGGTGGCCGACCCCCCTCTCTCTCTTTCCCCCTCGGGGAATCCTAGTCCAACTAGGATTGGGGGGGAGTCCTACTCCCGGAAGGAGTAGGACTCCTCCTGCGCCCTCCTCCTGGCCAGCGCCCCCCTCCCCCTTGGCTCCTTTATATACTGAGGCAGAGGCACCCCAGAAACACACAAGTTGATCCACGTGATCTATTCCTTAGCCGTGTGCGGTGCCCCCAGCCACCATATTCCTCGATAATACTGTAGCGGAGTTTAGGCGAAGCCCTGCTGCTGTAGTACATCAAGATCGTCACCACGCCGTCGTGCTGACGGAACTCTTCCTGACACTTTGCTGGATCGGAGTCCGGGGATCGTCATCGAGCTAAACGTGTGCTCGAACTCGGAGGTGCTGTAGTTTCGGTGCTTGATCGGTTGGATCGTGAAGACGTACGACTACTTCCTCTAAGTTGCGTCAACGCTTCCGCAGTCGGTCTGTGTGGGTACGTAGACTACACTCTCCCCTCTCATTGCTATGCACCACATGATCTTACGTGTGCGTAGGAATTTTTTTGAAATTACTACAAAACCCAACAGTGGTATCAGAGCCTAGGTTATTTATGTTGATGTTATATGCACGAGTAGAACACAAGTGAGTTGTGGGCGATATAAGTCATACTGCCTACCAGCATGTCATACTTTGGTTTGGCGGCATTGTTGGACGAGACGACCCGGACCAACATTACGCGTACGCTTACGCGAGACCAGTTCCCCCGACATGCTTTGCACATAGGTGGCTTGCGGGCGACTGTCTCTCCAACTTTAGTTGAACCAAGTATGGCTACGCCCGGTCCTTGCGAAGGTTAAAACGGAGTCTATTTGACAAACTATCGTTGTGGTTTTGATGCGTAGGTGAGATTGGTTCTTGCTTAAGCCCATAGCAGCCACGTAAAACTTGCAACAACAAAGTAGAGGACGTCTAACTTGTTTTTGCAGGGCATGTTGTGATGTGATATGGTCAAGACATGATGATGAATTTTGTTGTATGAGATGATCATGTTTTGTAACCGAGTTATCGGCAACTGGCAGGAGCCTTATGGTTGTCATTTTATTGTATGCAATGAAATCACGATGTAATGCTTTACTTTATTACTAAGCGGTAGTGATAGTCGTGGAAGCATAAGCTTGGCGAGACGACAATGATGCTACGATGGAGATCAAGGTGTCGCGCCGGTGACGATGGTGATCATGACGGTGCTTCGAAGATGGAGATCACAAGCACAAGATGATGATGGCCATATCATATCACTTATATTGATTGCATGTGATGTTTATCCTTTTATGCATCTTATCTTGCTTTGATTGACGGTAGCATTATAAGATGATCTCTCACTAAATTATCAAGAAGTGTTCTCCCTGAGTATGCACCGTTGCCAAAGTTTGTCGTGCCCAGACACCACGTGATGATCGGGTGTGATAAGCTCTACGTCCATCTACAATGGGTGCAAGCCAGTTTTGCACACGCAGAATACCCAGGTTAAACTTGACGAGCCTAGCATATGCAGATATGGCCTCAGAACACGGAGACCGAAAGGTCGAGCGTGAATCATATAGTAGATATGATCAACATAACGATGTTCACCATTGAAAACTACTCCATCTCACGTGATGATCGGTTATGGTTTAGTTGATTTGGATCACGTGATCACTTAGAGGATTAGAGGGATGTCTATCTAAGTGGGAGTTCTTAAGTAATTTGATTAATTGAACTTAAACTTATCATGAACTTAGTACCTGATAGTATCTTGCTTGTTTATGTTGATTGTAGATAGATGGCTCGTGCTGTTGTTTCGTTGAATTTTAATGTGTTCCTTGAGAAAGCAAAGTTGAAAGATGATGGTAGCAATTATACGGACTGGGTCCATAACTTGAGGATTATCCTCATTGTTGCACAGAAGAATTACGTCCTGGAAGCACCGCTGCGTGCCAGGCCTGCTGCAGGAGCAACGCCGGATGTTATGAACGTCTGGCAGAGCAAAGCTGATGACTACTCGATAGTTCAGTGTGCCATGCTTTACGACTTAGAATCGGGACTTCAACGACGTTTTGAACGTCATGGAGCATATGAGATGTTCCAGGAGTTGAAGTTAATATTTCAAGCAAATGCTCGAATTGAGAGATATGAAGTCTCCAATAAGTTCTATAGCTGCAAGATGGAGGAGAACAGTTCTGTCAGTGAGCATATACTCAAAATGTCTGGGTATAATAATCACTTGATTCAATTGGGAGTTAATCTTCCAGATGATAGCGTCATTGACAGAATTCTTCAATCACTGCCACCAAGCTACAAGAGCTTCGTGATGAACTATAATATGCAAGGGATGAACAAAACTATTCCCGAGCTCTTCGAGATGCTGAAAGCTGCGGAGGTAGAAATCAAGAAGGAGCATCAAGTGTTGATGGTCAACAAGACCACTAGTTTCAAGAAAAAGGGCAAAGGGAAGAAGAAGGGGAACTTCAAAAAGAGCGGCAAGCAAGTTGCTACTCAAGAGAAGAAACCCAAGCCTGGACCTAAGCCTGAAACTGAGTGCTTCTATTGCAAGCAGACTGGTCACTGGAAGCGGAACTGCCCCAAGTATTTGGCGGACAAGAAGGATGGCAAGGTGAACAAAGGTATATGTGATATACATGTTATTGATGTGTACCTTACTAATGCTCGCAGTAGCACCTGGGTATTTGATACTGGTTCTGTTGCTAATATTTGCAACTCGAAACAGGGACTACGGATCAAGCGAAGATTGGTTAAGGACGAGGTGACGATGCGCGTGGGAAACGGTTCCAAAGTCGATGTGATTGCGGTCGGCACGCTACCTCTACATCTACCTTCGGGATTAGTATTAGACCTAAATAATTGTTATTTGGTGCCAGCGTTGAGCATGAACATTATATCTGTATCTTGTTTGATGCGAGACGGTTATTCATTTAAATCAGAGAATAATGGTTGTTCTATTTATATGAGAATATCTTTTATGGTCATGCACCCTTGAAGAGTGGTCTATTCTTGTTGAATCTCGATAGTAGTAACACACGTATTCATAATGTTGAAGCCAAAAGATGCAGAGTTGATAATGAGAGTGCAACTTATTTGTGGCACTGCCGTTTAGGTCATATCAGTGTAAAGCGCATGAAGAAACTCCATTCTGATGGACTTTTGGAACCACTTGATTATGAATCACTTGGTACTTGCGAACCGTGCCTCATGGGCAAGATGACTAAAACGCCGTTCTCCGGTACTATGGAGAGAGCAACAGATTTGTTGGAAATCATACATACAGATGTATGTGGTCCGATGAATATTGAGGCTCATGGCGGATATCGTTATTTTCTCACCTTCACAGATGATTTAAGCAGATATGGTTATATTTACTTAATGAAACATAAGTCTGAAACATTTGAAAGGTTCAAAGAATTTCAGAGTGAAGTTGAAAATCATCGTAACAAGAAAATAAAGTTTCTACGATCTGATCGTGGAGGAGAATATTTGAGTTACGAGTTTGGTATACATTTGAAAAATTGTGGAATAGTTTCGCAACTCACGCCACCTGGAACACCTCAGTGTAATGGTGTGTCCGAACGTCGTAATTGTACTTTACTGGATATGGTGCGATCTATGATGTCTCTTACTGATTTACTGCTATCGTTTTGGGGATACGCTCTAGAGATGACCGCATTCACGTTAAATAGGGCACCATCAAAATCCGTTGAGACGATGCCTTATAAACTGTGGTTTGGCAAGAAACCAAAGTTGTCGTTTCTTAAAGTTTGGGGCTACGATGCTTATGTGAAAAAGCTTCAACCTGATAAGCTCGAACCCAAATCAGAGAAATGTGTCTTCATAGGATACCCAAAGGAGACTGTTGGGTACACCTTCTATCACAGATCCGAAGGCAATACATTCGTTGCTAAGAATGGATCCTTTCTAGAGAAGGAGTTTCTCTCGAAATAAGTGAGTGGGAGGAAAGTAGAACTTGACGAGGTAACTGTACCTGCTCCCTTATTGGAAAGTAGTGCATCACAGAAAACTGTTTCTATGACACCTACACTAGTTAGTGAGGAAGCTAATGATGATGATCATGAAACTTCAGAACAAGATACTACTGAACCTCGTAGATCAACCAGAGTAAGATCCGCACCAGAGTGGTACGGTAATCCCGTTCTGGAAGTCATGCTACTAGATCATGATGAACCTACGAACTATGAAGAAGCGATGGTGAGCCCAGATTCCGCAAAGTGGCTTGAAGCCATGAAATCTGAGATGGGATCCATGTATGAGAACAAAGTATGGACTTTGGTTGACTTGCCCGATGATCAGCAAGCAATTGAGAATAAATGGATCTTCAAGAAGAAGACTGACGCTGACGGTAATGTTACTGTCTACAAAGCTCGACTTGTCGCGAAAGGTTTTCAGCAAGTTCAAGGGATTGACTACGATGAGACCTTCTCACCCGTAGCGATGCTTAAGTCTGTCCGAATCATGTTAGCAATTGCCGCATTTTATGATTATGAAATTTGGCAGATGGATGTCAAAACTGCATTCCTGAATGGATTTCTGGAAGAAGAGTTGTATATGATGCAACCAGAAGGTTTTGTCGATCCAAAAGGAGCTAACAAAGTGTGCAAGCTCCAGTGATCCATTTATGGACTGGTGCAAGCCTCTCGGAGTTGGAATAAACGCTTTGATAGTGTGATCAAAGCATTTGGTTCTATACAGACTTTCGGAGAAGCTTGTATTTACAAGAAAGTGAGTGGGAGCTCTGTAGCATTTCTGATATTATATGTGGATGACATATTACTAATTGGAAATGATATAGAATTTCTGGATAGCATAAAGGGATACTTGAATAAGAGTTTTTCAATGAAAGACCTCGGTGAAGCTGCTTACATATTAGGCATTAAGATCTATAGAGATAGATCAAGACGCTTGATTGGACTTTCACAAACAACATACCTTGACAAAATTTTGAAAAAGTTCAAAATGGATCAAGCAAAGAAAGGATTCTTGCCTATGTTACAAGGTGTGAAATTGAGTAAGAATCAATGCCCGACCACTGCAGAAGATAGAGAGAATATGAAAGATGTTCCCTATGCATCAGCAATAGGATCTATCATGTATGCAATGCTGTGTACCAGACCTGATGTGTGCCTTGCTATAAGTCTAGCAGGGAGGTACCAAAGTAATCCAGGAGTGGATCACTGGACAGCGGTCAAGAACATCCTGAAATACCTGAAAAGGACTAACGATATGCTTCTCATATATGGAGGTGACAAAGAGCTCGTCGTAAAAGGTTACGTTGATGCAATCTTTGACACTGATCCGGACGATTCTAAATCGCAAACCGGATACGTGTTTACATTAAACGGTGGAGCTGTCAGTTGGTGCAGTTCTAAACAAAGCGTCGTAGCGGGATCTACATGTGAAGCGGAGTACATAGCTGCTTCGGAAGCAGCGAACGAAGGAGTCTGGATGAAGGAGTTCATATCCGATCTAGGTGTCATACCTAGTGCATCGGGTCCAACGAAAATCTTTTGTGACAATACTGGTGCAATTGCCTTGGCAAAGGAATCCAGATTTTACAAAAGGACCAAACACATCAAGAGACGCTTCAATTCCATCCGGGATCTAGTCCAGGTGGGAGACATAGAGATTTGCAAGATACATATGGATCTGTATGTTGCAGACCCGTTGACTAAGCCTCTTCCACGAGCAAAACATGATCAACACCAAAGCTCCATGGGTGTTAGAATCATTACAGTGTAATCTAGATTATTGACTCTAGTGCAAGTGGGAGACTGAAGGAAATATGCCCTAGAGGCAATAATAAAGTTATTATTTATTTCCTTATATCATGATAAATGTTTATTATTCATGCTAGAATTGTATTAACTGGAAACATAATACATGTGTGAATACATAGACAAACTTAGTGTCACTAGTATGCCTCTACTTAACTAGCTCGTTAATCAAAGATGGTTATGTTTCCTGACCATGAACAAAGTGTTGTTATTTGATTAACGAGGTCACATCATTAGTTGAATGATCTGATTGACATGACCCATTCCATTAGCTTAGCACCCGATCGTTTAGTATGTTGCTATTGCTTTTCTTCATGACTTATACATGTTCCTATGACTATGAGATTATGCAACTCCCGTTTACTGGAGGAACACTTTGTGTGCTACGAAACGTCACAACATAAATGGGTGATTATAAAGGAGCTCTACAGGTGTCTCCAATGGTAGATGTTGGGTTGGCGTATTTCGAGATTAGGATTTGTCACTCCGATTGTCGGAGAGGTATCTCTGGGCCCTCTCGGTAATGCACATCACATAAGCCTTGCAAGCATTACAACTAATATGTTAGTTGTGAGATGATGTATTATGGAACAAGTAAAGAGACTTGCTGGTAACGAGATTGAGCTAGGTATTGGATACCGACGATTGAATCTCAGGCAAGTAACATACCGATGACAAAGGGAACAACGTATGTTGTTATGCGGTCTATCCGATAAAGATCTTCGTAGAATATGTAGGAGCCAATATGGGCATCCAGGTCCCGCTATTGGTTATTGATCGGAGACGTGTCTCGGTCATGTCTACATTGTTCTCGAACCCGTAGGGTCCGCACGCTTAAGGTTACGATGACAGTTATATTATGAGTTTATGCATTTTGATGTACCGAAGGTTGTTCGGAGTCCCGGATGTGATCACGGACATGACGAGGAGTCTCGAAATGGTCGAGACGTAAAGATTGATATATTGGAAGCCTATGTTTGGATATCGGAAGTGTTCCGGGTGAAATCGGGATTTTACCGGAGTACCGGGAGGTTACCGGAACCCCCGGGAGCCATATGGGCCTTCATGGGCCTTAGTGGAAAGGAGAAAGGGGCAGCCCAAGGTGGTCGCGCGCCTCCCCCCTCCCCTAGTCCTATTAGGACTAGGAGAGGTGGCCGGCCCCCCTCTCTCTCTTTCCCCCTCGGGGAATCCTAGTCCAACTAGGATTGGGGGGGAGTCCTACTCCCGGAAGGAGTAGGACTCCTACTGCGCCCTCCTCCTGGCCGGCGCCCCCCTCCCCCTTGGCTCCTTTATATACTGAGGCAGAGGCACCCCAGAAACACACAAGTTGATCCACGTGATCTATTCCTTAGCCGTGTGCGGTGCCCCCAGCCACCATATTCCTCGATAATACTGTAGCGGAGTTTAGGCGAAGCCCTGCTGCTGTAGTGCATCAAGATCGTCACCATGCCGTCGTGCTGACGGAACTCTTCCCTGACACTTTGCTGGATCGGAGTCCGGGGATCTTCATCGAGCTGAACGTGTGCTCGAACTCGGAGGTGCCGTAGTTTCGGTGCTTGATCGGTTGGATCGTGAAGACGTACGACTACTTCCTCTACGTTGCGTCAATGCTTCCGCAGTCGGTCTGCGTGGGTACGTAGACTACACTCTCCCCTCTCATTGCTATGCATCACATGATCTTGCGTGTGCGTAGGAATTTTTTTGAAATTACTACGAAACCCAACAATATTGCCATGCAACTTTCCACCATTCTGTTTATCATGACACATTCATCATTGTCATATTGCTTAGCATGATCATGTAGTTGACATAGTATTTGTGGCAAAGCCACCGTTCATAATTCTTTCATACATGTCACTCTTGGTCCATTGCATATCCCGGTACACCGCCGGAGGCATTCATATAGAGTCATCTTTTGTTCTAGTATCGAGTTGTAATCACTGAGTTGTAAATAAATAGAAGTGTGATGATCATCATTTTTTAGAGCATTGTCCCAAGTGAGGAATAAAAAAAAGAGAAAGGCCATAAAAAAGAGAAGGCCCAAAAAAATGAGAGAAAAAGAGAGAAGGGACAATGTTACTATCCTTTGCCACACTTGTGCTTCAAAGTAGCACCGTAATCTTCATGATAGAGAGTCTCTTGTTTTGTCATTTTCATATACTGGTGGGAATTTTTCATTATAGAACTTGGCTTGTATATTCCAACAATGGGCCTCCTCAAGTGCCCTAGGTCTTCATGAGCAAGCAAGTTGGATGCACACCCACTTAGTTTCTTTTTTTGAGCTTTCATACATTTATAGCTCTAGTGCATCCGTTGCATGGCAGTCCCTACTCCTTGCATTAGCATCAATCAATGGGCATCTCCATAGGCCATTGATTAGCCACGTTGATGTGAGACTTTCTCCTTTTTTGTCTTCTCCACATAACCCCCTCATTATATTCTATTCCACCCATAGTGCTATGTCCATGGCTCACACTCATATATTGCGTGAAAGTTTATAGGTTTGAGATTACTAAAGTATGAAACAATTTCTTGGCTTGTCATCGGGGTTGTGCATGATGAGAGCATTCTTGTGTGATGAAAATGAAACATGACTAAACTATATGATTTTGTAGGGATGAACTTTCTTTGGCCATGTTATTTTGAGAAGACATAATTGCTTAGTTAGTATGCTTGAAGTATTATTATCTTTATGTCAATATGAACTTTTGTCTTGAATCTTTCAGATCTGAATATTCATGCCACAATTAAGAAGAATTACATTAAAATTATGCCAAGTAGCACTCCGCATCAAAAATTCTGTTTTTATCATTTACCTACTCGAGGACGAGCAGGAATTAAGCTTGGGGATGCTTGATACGTCTCCAACGTATCTATAATTTTTGATTGCTCCATGCTATATTATCTACTATTTTGGACATTATTGGGCTTTATTGTCCACTTTTATATAATTTTTGGGACTAACCTATTAACCGGAGGCCCAGCCCAGAATTGCTGTTTTTTTTGCCTGTTTTAGGGTTTCGAAGAAAAGGAATATCAAACGGAGTCCAAACGGAATGAAACCTTCGGGAACGTGATTTTCTCAACGAACAAGACCCAGGAGACTTGGACCCTATGTCAAGACACAAAAGAGGAGGCCATGAGGTAGGGGGCGCGCCTACCCCCCCCAGGCGCGCCCTCCACCCTCGTGGGCCCCGTGTTGCTCCACCGACGTACTCCTTCCTCCTATATATACCGACGTACCCCCAAACGATCAGATACGGAGCCAAAAACCTAATTCCACCGCAGCAACTTTCTGTATCCACGAGAACCCATCTTGGGGCCTATTCCGGAGCTCTGCCGGAGGGGGCATCGATCATGGAGGGCTTCTACATCAACACCATAGCCCCTCCGATGAAGTGTGAGTAGTTTACCTCAGACCAACGGGTCCATAGTTATTAGCTAGATGGCTTCTTCTCTCTTTTTGGATCTCAATACAATGTTCTCCCCCTCTCTTGTGGAGAACTATTCGACGTAATCTTCTTTTTGCGGTGTGTTTGTTGAGACCGATGAATTGTGGGTTTATGATCAAGTCTATCTATGAATAATATTTGAATCTTCTCTGAATTCTTTTATGTATGATTGGTTATCTTTGCAAGTCTCTTCGAATTATCAGTTTGGTTTGGCCTACTAGATTGATCTTTCTTGCAATGGGTGAAGTTCTTAGCTTTGGGTTCATTCTTGCGGTGTCCTTTCCCAGTGACAGTAGGGGCAGCAAGGCACGTATTGTATTGTTGCCATCGAGGATAACAAGATGGGGTTTTCATCATATTGCATGAGTCTATCCCTCTACATCATGTAATCTTGCTTAAGGCGTTACTCTGTTTTTAACTTAATACTCTAGATGCATGCTGGATAGCGGTCGATGAGTGGAGTAATAGTAGTAGATGCAGGCAGGAGTCGGTCTACTTGTCTCGGGCGTGATGCCTATATACATGATCATACCTAGATATTCTCATAACTATGCTCAATTCTGTCAATTGCTCAACAATAATTTGTTCACCCATCGTAGAATACTTATGCTCTCGAGAGAAGCCACTAGTGAAACCTTTGGCCCCGGGTCTATCTTTATCATATTAATCTCCTACTACTTAGTTATTTCCTTTGCTTTTTTACTTTGCCTTTATTTTACTTTGCATCTTTATCACAAAAATACCAAAAATATTATCTTATCATATCTATCAGATCTCACTCTCGTAAGTGGCCGTGTAGGGATTGACAACCCCTATTCGCGTTGGTTGCGAGGATTTATTTGTTTTGTGTAGGTACGAGGGACTCGCGTGCAGCCTCCTACTGGATTGATACCTTGGTTCTCAAAAACCGAGGGAAATACTTACGCTACTTTGCTGCATCATCCCTTCCTCTTCGGGGAAAACCAATGCAGTGCTCAAGAGGTAGCAACTGCCACAAAGCTACAAAAGCTTCGTGATGAACTATAATATTCAAGGGATGGATAAGACTATTCCCGAGCTCTTCGCGATGCTAAAAGTTGCGGAGGTAGAAATCAAGAAGGAGCATCAAGTGTTGATGGTTAATAAGACCACCAGTTTCAAGAAAAAGGGCAAAGGGAAGAAGGGGAACTTCAAGAAGAACGACAAGCAAGTTTTGCTCAAGTGAAGAAGCCCAAGTCTGTACCTAAGCCTGAGACTGAGTGCTTCTACTGCAAAGGGACTGGTCACTGGAAGCGGAACTGCCCCAAGTATTTGGCGGATAAGAAGGATGGCAAAGTGAAAGGTATATTTGATATACATGTTATTGATGTGTACCTTACTAATGCTCGTAGTAGCGCCTGGGTATTTGATACTGGTTCTGTTGCTCATATTTGCAGCTCAAAACCGGGGCTACGGATTAAATGAAGATTGGCTAAGGACGAGGTGACGATGTGCGTGGGAAATGGTTCCAAAGTCGATGTGATCGCTGTCGGCACGCTACCTCTACATCTACCTTCGGGATTAGTTTTAGACCTGAATAATTGTTATTTGATGCCAGTGTTAAGCATGAAAATTATATCTGGATCTTATTTGATGCGAGACAGTTATTCATTTAAATCAGAGAATAATGGTTGTTCTATTTATATGTGTAATATCTTTTATGGTCATGCACCCTTGATGAGTGGTCTATTCTTATTGAATCTCGATAGTGGTGATACACATATTCATAGTATTGAAGCCAAAAGATACAAGTTTAATAATGATAGTGCAACTTATTTGTGGCACTGCCGTTTAGGTCATATTGGTGTAAAGCGCATGAAGAAACTCCATGCTGATGGGCTTTTGGAATCACTTGATGCTTGCGAACCATGCCTCATGGGCAAGATGACTAAGACTCCGTTCTCCGGAATAATGGAGCGAGCAACAAACTTATTGGAAATAATACATACTGATGTATGCGGTCCGATGAGTGTTGATGCTCGCGGCGGGTATCGTTATTTTCTGACCTTCACAAATGATTTGAGCAGATATGGGTATATCTACTTAATGAAACATAAGCCCGAAACATTTGAAAAGTTCAAAGAATTTCAGAGTGAAGTGGAAAATCATCGTAACAAGAAAATAAAGTTTCTACGATCTGATCGTGGAGGTGAATATTTGAGTTATGAGTTTGGTCTTCATTTGGAACAATGTGGAATAGTTTTGCAACTCATGCCACCTGGAACACCACAGCGTAATGGTGTGTCTGAACGTCGTAACCGCACTTTATTAGATATGGTACGATCTATGATGTCTCTCACTAATTTACCACTATCGTTTTGGGGTTATGCTTTAGAGACGGCCGCATTCACGTTAAATAGGGCACCATCGAAATCCGTTGAGACAACACCATATGAATTGTGGTTTGGCAAGAAACCCAAGTTGTCTTTTCTTAAAGTTTGGGGCTGCGATGCTTATGTGAAAAAGCTTCAACCTGATAAGCTCGAACCCAAATTGGAGAAATGTGTCTTCATAGGATACCCAAAGGAGATTGTTGGGTACACCTTCTATCACAGATCCGAAGAAAAGATATTTATTGCTAAGAATGGATCCTTTATAAAGAAGAAGTCTCTCTCTAAAGAAGTGAGTAGGAGGAAAGTAGAACTTGATGAGGTAATTGTACCTTCTCCTGAATTGGAAAGTAGTTCATCACAGAAATCAGTTCCAGTGATTCCTACACCAATTAGTGAGGAAGCTAATGATGATGATCATGAAACTTCTGATCAAGTTACTACCGAACCTCGTAGGTCAACACTACAAAAATATACACTTCCGTGATGATACGTGTTTGTCACAGTAGGTCGCATTTTCTGTCATGCATGTACATCCATGACGATTTTATGAGAGAATCAAGATAGTCATACCTGTGCTGTCGTAGAAGTGTTCCATGACATTACCAAAATTATCATCACGGAAGTGTCCACTTCCATGACGATAAATCCCGTGTCACAGAAGTTCTTTCGTCAAGGGTGACCGACACGTGGCATCCACCGTAACGGAACGTCGTTAAGCTATCAGGTCAGGTTTTGGATCCGATAACCCGTTAATAGCCCCGACCAATGGGGATTTTCCACGTGTAAAATCATCATTGGCTGGAGGAAACACGTGTTGGCTCATCATTGGGACAGATGTCATCCACTCATTGGACAGAAGGCGCCTATGATACGTCGACACATGGCACGACCCAACAAAGGCCCATTCCTATGAAAAGGCCGGCCCATTTGACTTGGTCAAAAGGTGGCGGGCCGGCCCATGTAAAGCCTAACATGTTCGCATATAGCCCATTTATAGCCCACTAACCCAAGGCCCGTTACGCCCTATCCGAATTAGGCCCAGTAGTGTCATCTGGGCCACCCAATATGATTCCAGCCCGTTTTCACTTCTAGCCCATGTATGGCCCATGACGTCTTTCGGCCCATATGAGGCCCTATGTAACTCTTGGCGTATTAACGGCTCGTGGTGAAACTGGCCCGTAATGAACAGTGTATCACTTTACACCCATTAACAGCCCGTGGTGAAACTGGCCCGTAATGAACAGTGTATCACTTTATACCCATTAACGGCCCGTTATTCCGCTGGGCCGTTTCCAGCCCATGTTATATTTTGGCCTTCTCATGGGCTCATTTCCAGCATTCGTTTACTTACGACCTGTTACTGTCATTTTCTGCTTGTGGGCCAAATTCAGCCTGTGGTTACAGTCGGCCCGTTTGTGGTCCATTAATACATTGGGTCGTTTTCATAGCGTCATCAAATACATCCTATTTACGATGGCCCGTTATGGTCGGCCCATGAACGGACGGTTCCAACTCTAGCCCGTTTACGGCCATAATGCGGTCTGTTTAGCCCATGTTTGCCAATCGATCATACGGCCCGTATAAGGCCCATTGATGATACGGCCCGCGGAAGGCCCATTGTTTCTACGGCCCGTAGAAGGCCCATTGCTTCTACGGCCCGTAGAAGGCCCACTGTTTCTACGGCCAATAGGAGGCCCAGTGTCACTACAGTAAATATTAGCCCATGGTTATTGTGGCCTAGTTTTAAAATATAGGTTATTGCAGCCACTAGCTAACCGCAGAAAAAGAACTGCAATGACTACAAGCAAACAAATAAACAAGACAACAAGGAAATAAATAAGTAAGCAACTAACGCTAGGCTATCACGGCTATTACACATATTACATCCACTGGGCATCAAAGTTCGCCACCAGTGCAAATATAGGGAACAAAGCAGCATATCATATACACTAGTTGTCAAAGTTGGCGACCAGCGCAAATAAACGCCGCAGCAAAACAAATCCAGAACTGAAACCACTTCAGAAGATCTCAAGAAACAATATCCTGGGTACCCATAATGCTGGCAAGATGCTTAGCAAGCTTATTAACTTTCTCTTGTTTGGCGCTTAAATCCACCAGCGCTTGCTATTGCACCAGAAAATATGCATCTGAATTCTGCAGGGACTTCCTCAGTCCTTCAGCTTCCTGTCGCAGCACATCTGATCGATGTCTTTCAACTTGAAGCTGAGACTCAAGAAGACTGATTCTGACAGCAAGTTCGAAGAGCTTGTGCCAGCAGTAGTGGCCAGTTACTCCAACACTACATCAAGACAGGACTTTTGGGTTCCCTCACTGTCGTCAAGATAGTTTTTATTAGCTTTCTTAGAGACCAACAGGGATGTCTCACTATCTTGAACCTTATCTGCATTACTTCCTTTACCATTGGATAACGCGGTACTGTTCTCCAAAATTTTGTCCGCATTCTAAAAGAGAAACAAGCAGACACATCACATGTTTACCATGTTGTATATGAAACTCATTTAGGTAAATGAGTTCAGTAGTAAAGTGGATAGGATAACATCATGAAACAAACATATATCTATGTACCATGGTCACTTTATGGTCTATATCATTCTAGTTTTTGTTACCAAATCAAGATAGAGACACAGTTCAAATAATATTTGTTCAAGACAAAGCAGAATAGACAGAATATAAGTGTGGGTAACTATAGAGCAACAACAACACTTGTAATGTGCATGACATGAGAACATAACTGTTTATTCAATTGAAACTGAAATCAACATAGAGCAGGTTACAACAACAAACCAGTTAAAGAAACATGTTTAAAACATACCTGTTGCGCCATTGGAGTTTCAATTCCATCCTTCAAATTTGAAAATAGTTGGTATGAGTAAATACAGTAATGCAAGAGCAAAGGAGTATGAACCATAGCTACAGAACCTGACCTGAGAAAAAATCTTCTTCTCCTTTAAGCGTTGAGTTGGGATTCAGAGTGGTGGTCCTCATGCTTTGGGCATTGTAGTTCCCTTACTAACTGCTCGTGTTTGGGTGCTCTGTGGTGGATACGGTGCTGTGTCAACTGGAACTGGGTTACTATCTGCCGGGGTTGGGGTTAGAAGGGGTGTAGCTGGTTCTCTGTCCAACTGGGTAGGGGTACAATCTGCGAGAGTCTGGGTTATGTGTGGTGGGTCTGGTCCTTGGGCAAGTACAACCGTGGTTCTATCTGCATCAACTGGTAGCACTATCTTTTCTGAAGACCGTGTTGTTACTCCCTTAGATACTGCCATCACGCTCTCCAATTCAAATGGCTGATAAACAAGAAAAGTAATTGAAAGTATAGACATTGTATGATAGACATGTGCAATGGATAGTGGGTAGTAAAAGAGGGCATGAAATAATTCATATTTATGTTGTCTAACCAAACAAGATAGCATGCCACAATTTCACATATATGATGGCTAACTAAACAGGATAGCATGACACAATTTCACATTATGATGGCTAACTAAAAAAGATGGAAAGACATAGTTCAAAATATGAGACTATGTAAACAGGATGACATGACATAACTATATAATGTGTTTATTAAATAGGTTGGCATGCCATAATTCACATACATTCACGGATAGAATGCCATAATTCAAAATATGATGTTTGTAAACACTAAACATGATGAGATGATATAACTATATGATGTCTTTATTAAATGGGTTGCCATGCCATAATTCAGATAGATGATGTGTATGTACTATGTAAACATGATGGCATGATATAATTCGAATATACGATTTATATAGTAAGCAAGTAAGCAGATGGCAATCCATATATGATGTCAAAACTAAGCAATGCAAGACAACATGGATGACATGGGTAATATAACCCTGCCAAGTTTGAGCATAGACCTCAGGGGGGAAATAGGACTGGTCATCAGTCTCTGAATCCTCCTCTAAGGAGCTCTTTGTAACCAGCAAGATGTCTGCTTCAGCAGGTAGCATTGTCTGCTCTGAATACCTTGTTTTCACTCCAGATACTTCCATCACTGCTTTAAACGGCTGATGCACAAGAAGAGTAGTTGAATATACAAACGTTGTCGACAAATGGAACACGTAATACAAAAAAATGATAGCATGGTATAATTCACATACATGATGATTGGCTAAACAACATGGCATTGCATAATTCATATATATAATTCCTTTGCAACAAGATACCATTGTATAATTCACATATATAATGTCTTGCAACAAGATGGCAATGCATAATTCACATATATGGTATTTAGACACTGAACAGGTGGCATTCACACAAAGCATGTCTAAACTAATCAAATGACATAGCAATGCAAGACACCATACGCACGATATGAACAACATAACCCTGCCAAGTTAGAGCATACCTCGGGGGGGGGGGGGGATAGGACTGGTCATCTGTCTCTGAATCCTCCTCTGAGGAGCTATCCATAACCAGCGAGATATGCGCTTCGTCGGATAGCATAGTCTGCTCTGAAGACCTTGTTTTCACTCCAGAATTTGTCATCACCATGTCAAATGGCTAATGCAAACGAAGAGCAGTTGAATGTACTAACATTGTTGACAAATGTAATATGTAACGAAAAAAGGATGGCCTGATATAATTTACATATAAGATGACTGGCTAAAGAGGATGGCATTGCAAAATTCACATATATGATGCCTGGCTAAACAAGATGGTGTTGCATAATTCACATAAATGATGAACAAACTAAACAGATTGCATTCGCACAAAGGATGTCTAAACTAAGCAGATGGCATATTTGATGTATAAAGTAAGCAATGCAAGACACCATATGCATGATATAACCAACATCAGCATGCCAAGTTAGAGCGAAGACCTCAGGGGGTAAATAGGAGTTGTCTTCTCCTTCTGAATCCCCCTCAGAACAGATATCTTCCTCTCGATTACAACCCGAAATGCATGGAGGGGGGCTGCCTTTGCGCCTACCATGGAGAGACGTCTGCATGAAATTTTATTGCCACACAAGGCTCGTCTCTTTTGCTCTACATGTTCAGTTCCATTGTTTACAATAACTATCATGCATAGGAATAAAACATAGTGAGATTATGTAAGGAGTGCATGCAGAAATCCAGAGTGATGGTAGCAACATGTGGATAGACCCAAAACCAATAATAGCAGGCAGATAATGGCTTCAGTTAAAAATACAGACAATGGCTTCTTTACTATTTGTTTCCCACCCAACATGAAACTCATAGTAGACACTGGAGATTAACCAGATAGTAGATAGATACTATTGATAGCGGCCTCGATATGTACCCCACAACCATTTAAAAACTCAAGTTTGACCATTAGTTTGGAGCTGACTCAGAGTCTAATCGGTGAACATGACGATAAAGTAGCATGTAGTATTAAGCGATGCATAACGTAAGCAGACATGAAAGAGTGTGACCTCTCTTGCGGACCCGTGTAGTCCTCGAGGTCATCTGCTCGGTTGATGATGGTAATGCAGTTTTCATGGCTGCCAGCGGCGGGGAAGAAGATCTGAGGCGGCGAAAGACAGTCTGGAGGCCAGATCCCTGCTGTGCTGGACCCTTCTGCCGTTGGAGCAGCTGAGCTGGGGTGGATGACGGTGCAACAGGAGCGGGAAAAACCACGCTAGGTTTTCTTTGACAACTATCTGTAAGAGAAGTAATTCTGTAAGGGCTCATTTGAATTGGACGATTCCAACAATGCAGGGATAGGAAATAGACATGAATATGATAGGAATGCACGTGCAAAACAGAGAATTTAAAAACACAGGATTTCTGCCAATCTGGGTGTTTGATTCACAACAATTGGAAGATCACAGGATGCAAAGAAGCATGGTGAGATTAAGTCAAACCACAAGAAAATGTACGGTTATAATGCTATTATGCTACTATCTCTTAGTCTTGTGCTTCATGAATAGGAATTTGAAAAGGAGGACAAGTGAAAATTAAAATTCCTATGTTTTTTATTTCAAGGAGACACTAAAGGAACAAATCCGTGTGCTCAGTGGACAATATATATAACATGTAGAGTAAAAAAGAGATGCAACAAGTGTACAACCTCTTTGGCGAAGCCATGTCGATCTCAGCGTGATTGGGTTCGCCCATGAGGATGCTCCGACTGACTTTGCTGTCGGAGGAGTGGAAGAAGATCTTAGGCGTCTAGAGATGGATCTCGAGGTACTGCTCCGCTGTGATGGAGGGTTTCGTCGTTGGAGCAGCTCCGGTGAGTTGTACGACGTCGAGGCTGAAGCAGGACAAGAGAGACAACGAACAACGTTAACCTGAGTGGAATTCTAATAGCATCTCCAATACATGACGTAAAATACATAACCACAAAGTGCTAGATCTAAAATACATCAGCCGCTCATCTCTAAACTTAACTGTCGAAACTGAACTTAACTGTCGAAACTGAATTTTGCTGTCGAAACTGAATTTTGCTGTCGAAACTGAACGCACTAGCAAGGTGAGGCTACACGTCGGTCGACTGACTTTTTCATCTCTGGCCAGTCGATTTTGCATCCGTTGGATATGAAATCAAGGGTGTGCGGTTCATCTTCAACCTCCACCCCCCTGAGCCGCCAGTCACCACCGACCAAACAGCAGCCCCCACCGCCCGCGGCCGGCAGTGCGCCGCCCCGCCCGCCCCGAAAACACTCCCCACCGCCGGTTCGCCGCCGCCTCGGCCATCCCTCTAGGCCTCCCTATGCCGAGCTTTTTCTCCGGCGATCCCCATGCCACCGCCCCGCCACCGCCGGCGACCACCGCCCCCATCCTGAACCCTAAGATAGATAGTGGGGTACCTCTCCGGCGAGCCCCCCTCCCCGCCGCGGCTGGTTCTTCCTTCACCCCGGTGAGCCCCCCCCACCCCCTGAAAATCCACTGACCCAAAAGTCGATTCAGTCGAATGAAGTGTAGCTAAATCGAAGCAGCATCACAAGCAAGAGCAAGAGCGAGAGCAGCAGTGCGAGCAAGAGCAGACCAGGTAGGGGACCGAGAGCAAGAGCAGAGCAGCAGCACGAGCGAGAGCTAAAGCAGCAGCAGCTCCTACTGATGTGGACGTCGCCGCCGAGGGAGCGATGTCGTGGAGGAAGTGGCCGGCGATGCCGCCGTGGATGGAGCCGCACCGTTTCGGCTCTGGACCGAGCGCCAGCAGCACCGTGAGATCGAATCAAGAAGAAAATGCGGCGATTAGTGTACAACCTCTTTGGTGGCGCCGATTAGGCCGCAGCTTCATCCGAGGAAACGGTGATGATGATGCTCTTCCGATGATGCAGGTGAAGACGATGGTGTGGGAATGGAGGTGGCGCGAAAGACGAGGGGAACATCGGGGCAGCTCCTTGGAGGTGTAGGACGGGGTGGCTGAACCGGCGGGACGATGAGATTGATGACGGATCCTCATCCGGTACGGTGGATGAGGGACATCGAGGTGTTGCTGTGGACGACATCGTCGGGGAAGAGGTTCCGGCTGGGTGGCGGACAGAGCAGGGTGTGGGGTTTTGTCATGGGTTTTCGCGGCCTTGGTGTATGAATGGGTGGGCAGATGGGATGGCAATGGGGAACCATGGCTTAGAGACGCGCTTGTCCGAAATGTGGGGTATGTTACAAAAGTACCCCCACTGATTTGAGGCTGTTCTTTCGGTTCAGGGGTACCACGGGCATTTCGTGTGTTGGGATTTCACAGGAGGTGGGAGTTTTCGCGCGCGTTGTAATTTCGGAATAGCAAGGCACAGGTTGAGATGGAGGGAGTTGTCGGAGCACAACGAGACAAAGATATATCTTAAATATTTCGGGCTAACAAGGTGCGGGTTGAAATTTCTGGAAAAGCCTAACGTGTACTGTACCAAATCAATGCGCACTACAAATGTCATTCAAAACTTTGAATTCATGTTATGTTCAATTAAAATATTTTGCTACGTGTATAATGCATGCAACCTACTACTCAAATGAACGTTTTAGTGCATTCCAAACGTATATACTACCGCTTCAATATGAACTAAATTTGAATTCGTTTCTCTATTTGAATAAGATCTACAATAATTATTGTTGTGAAGTCAAAGCATTTGA
The DNA here is from genome assembly GCF_018294505.1 of Triticum aestivum. NCBI lineage: Eukaryota > Viridiplantae > Streptophyta > Magnoliopsida > Poales > Poaceae > Triticum > Triticum aestivum. The sequence goes on from NC_057800.1 coordinate 587,412,396, forward strand.
ATTCGTTTCTCTGTTTTAATAAGATCTACAATCATCATTATTGTCAAGTTAAACCATCGTTTGTGTATTATCTTCACAGCACACCACATGATTAGTCTCGAGTTACATATGAACTATGTGTACTATATGAACTCGAACTAGATTTTTTGAATCCACTTTATTTTGATTTCAAATCACATTACATTTCTAGCTCTAGCTAGATCTTCATAATCTAAACCATGTCTCATATGTATAATGTGTTTATCACATTATGTATGGTGCCCCGCCCCCTACGCCTACAAGTATTTAGATGTGAGTTGCAAACACCACACATTACCACAAATTCAAATAAAATGTGAGAATGTTCGATATATAGTATTGTTTAGATTGTTCGATATTTAGTTGTAAGCTGCAAACGCCACACATTATCACAAATTCAAATAAAATGTGAGATTGTTTGATGTATAGTATGGTTTAGATTGTTCGGCATTTAGCTGTGAGTTGCAAACGCCATGCATTATCACATTATGGTATAACATGTGCACAACACGTGTATCACCGCTATATTCATGCATGCAATGTTTAAAACACTATGATCTCCTATTCAATATATGAATCCGCTTTCATATCAAATTATGATCTTTGTTAGTCTCTTACACCCACACAATCCTCTAACCTTTGTAGCTACCACTAACTTTCTCTCGTGCATGCACACGCCCTCCTCGCCCTCCCCCTCCCTCGGCATTCTATACACCGGGCACATTCATTTTTTTCTTTAGGTCGTTCTCCCAGAGTCTCCACAACTCCTTTCCGACACACACCGATCGATAAACCTCTCCAGCGATGCCTGCCTACAACATACACACACACCTTCAATCTCCTCCTTTATGTGTCCTTGCCTCGTGTCTCTCATACGGTCAGACACACGTGTAAACTCTCGCCCCTCTTTTCATCGATCTCACAACCGCACACTCCTCCCCCTATCTAGCTAGTAGTTGGGCCTCTCGCACCACCTCCTAGCTCCATTCTCTCTGTCTATCCGTCTCGCTGGGCCTTATTTGCCTCTAACAAATGGACGTACACCGACCGATCTCTCGCTATACATATAGCTAGCTAGGTCCTTATAACTCGTTTTTACCCACACGTCAATCGATCTACCTCATTAGTTGTGTCTCTCCCTTCCTCCGACAAACAACAATTGATCTACCGATCTAGTTAGGTTTGCTTACCAAACACATGGTTCCCCTTCATCATCCATGGATGCGTCCTGACAGATCTATCACGCACAGGCACACACAGAAACACATCCCCACTCTTATTGATAACATTGCAGTTCCACCCTCAGTTTGTCTAGTAGGCCTCTCCCACCATCTTCGAGAAGCAACTCCATCACCCATCCAGCACTCTACCCCTCTCCCTCCCTCTCCCTCCCTCTCTCTCTCTCTCTCTCTCTCTTGTCCCATCATATTTCCCGTCCTTCAGTTATGTATGGATGTCGACCGATCTCCCTCAAGACATAGCTGGGTCTCTCCTTCTCAACACATATACGAGTCGTTCTACCTCTATAGTTAGGCCTCTGCCTACCCCTCCCCCCCCCCCTCCCCCCCACACACCGATACATCAAGCGCTCTAGTCATGTCTCCCTGCCACACACAAACTTGACATGTGCCCTCTAACGTTCCGGTAGGCCAGTCGCCCTATATCTTTGACTTGCACACACACACAATTTTGATGGCTCTCTTCACCGATCTCGCACACACCCACTTGATCCTCTCTTTGACTCTATCGATAGCTATGACCCCTCCCTCTCTTCTCGTGGATTGCCCGACCCTCTATGTATGATATGGATAGGCCTCCATTTCACACACATTGCATGCAAAATTTTGTTTGAGATTTCATCGACACATATTCCCACAAATAATTCACGAAATCAACCCCCACCCCACCCCACCCCAAAACAAAAAACACTCATGAACATGGTTTGTATCTCTCACACACACCCACGTAGGTGGGGGACGTGCACGAAGAGAAGAGGTGCATGCACGACGCACGTACTCCCGTCTCTTTCCCAACCACACCCACGCGGGTACACGGTGGAGCTCATTTCTGTACGAAAAAGGCAGCCCACGTGGTAATTTGGGATGTGTACTGGTTGTCCACTTGGTGGAGGGAGGATCATCTACCACGGGTGAACAAACAAATTGCGACTTGACGTGTTATGTTAAAAAAAGAGGCAAACCATGTGGGGCCTACCTTAGAGGCAAGGCTCTATACACTGGAGTACTTTTGATGTGTCCCATCAACTCGCAGAACGAGGAGAAGCTTGCTTAGTACACCGTCTCCCCCGTTCCTAAATATAAGTCTTTGTAGAGATTTCACCATGAACCACATGCGGATGTATATAGATGCATTTTAAGTGTAGATTCATTCATTTTGTTCCGTATGTAGTGGAATCTCTACAAAGACTTATCTACTAGTAATAGCTAGCCCCCACTACTAGGAATTCTCTATCCTCTCCTTGAGCCACATCATCAAAATTGATGTAGCCGTTAGATGAAGTAAATCAGTCCATAATAGCCGTCTGATCTAGACGTTGAGAGGCTCCGCACTAAGCCACATGCAAGCATGCAGAAATACCGTGGCACATGCATGTGAGTGGGTTTTAAATCACATCAACATGTTTGCATGCAAGCATGCACCGGTAGCATGCATGTAAGTGAGCTTTTAAGTCCCATTAACATGTCAAAAAGAAAAATATAATCCCATTATGCAGTAGGAGTTGGTTGATCTTTTTTCCTTACGTGGGATGATCTAAATGATGATGGGAGTTTATTTAGTTTGGCTACCACATTTGTCATGCGGTTATAGAGTTTTTTTAGTTCTATGAAATCGATAATTTTGCGCAGAGGGATATACCGCTGTTCCGCGGCAACGCGCGGGGACTCATCTAGTAATATTTAGGAATGGAGGGAGTACTATGTAAAGAGTTAGGTGTCGCACAGTGATAGTGTGAGGTGGGCCATGTAATCACTGAGCCTGCGTGTTTTCACTGCTCTTGCACGCCTCCGCTGTAAGAATGGAGAAAATTGTAATCTAGTAGTAATACCTCCTTTTGCCGAAAGCGTGGGACATCCAGTAGTCCTACCAGCTCAGTAATAAAGACCAATGAGCCGTCAAATCACATAGACCCAGTAGTAAGTTGGACGGATGAAGCAAGCATCACTCTTGCGCCAGTGAGAGGTCGCGTCCGCTCTACCCGGGCATGAATGCGGCACTAATTCTTTGGAACGGCACTAACCGTTTCGGGCGGAAGCGCGCGGGGGCGATGGAAGGGCTTTGGGTGGGCTAGGCTGGTTAGGAGCGGGCGTGGCAGCTGTCCGCATGTCCCTACCGGACACGCCTGGAAACGAGAGGATGCACCGACTCTCACGGCTAAAATCTTACACTACACAACATCTCTCTGTAGGAGTAGGTCGATATGTCGCTCTCTCTAACACACACATGCTGTTAAACACACACACACACACACACACACACACACACACACACACACACACACACGCACGCACCTTGGTCCCATTGCACCTTCTAACATGACTTATTACACCTAGATGGAGGGAGTAGTAAGTATACGAGATACAGTGGCACACTGACTTTAGTCGAATACAAGTGCCCAAAATTTGTGTGTATGTTATAATAAGAATTCACTTAAAATAGTACGTGAGCGAACATAGGGATCAATTGGACAGTGTTCCCGAGCAGTAGCGAGATGTGTGAGGTAAGAAACACCGATGGCGCTTTTAATTTTTCTTATTAATTTGTTTGTTTCACCCTCTGAATGGTGGGACCCAACGTACTACGTGGAGAGAGGTAAGGTGACTAAGGCTGCATTATTTCTGCACCACTTTGGATAGTCTTACCACCAAAGCCACATGACACGATTATGATTGAAATCCCAATGAATCCCACACACAAAAAAAACACGGCATGCTTGTCACACGAATGCAGGAATGTATAAAAGGTTATTTCCCTCTCGTTGAACATAACGGGAGGGTTGTGTAGCTGGTTAGCCTGTTCGCTCATCAAACTTGAGGTCTCGGGTTCGATAACTACACTTGAGCATAATTTGTGCCAGGAGGATTCTTTGACTGGTCAAAATGTTTTCTAGGGTTTGCACGCTTCACACTCTCTCTCCAGTATATATATACACGCTGGAGCCTTAGCGCTTGTAGTTGCTCTCTTCACACTCTCTCGCCCTCTCCCATTGGAGCCTCAGCGCTTGTGGTTGCTCTCTTCACACTCTCTTGTCCTCTCCAGATCTAAACAAGACTTCGTTGGCCTCTCTCTCCCCTCACTGCTGCTCAAAGAGCCGGCAGGATCCGTCCGCCGGGAAGGGAAGGAGGCTTAACGTTGTCGCCGTCGGCGAGGGACTACCGGCGCAGCTATTCACTTTCCACCCAGCGGCGATGCGGGAGGGCCTCCGACCCCTTCTTCTTCGCCGCCGTCCCATCGCCCACCGAACCACGCCCCAAGAACCTTAAGGTATAATTTACCTACTCCACATGCATTTGTGTAGCTGCATGTATACCATGAATCTAGGACGTGGTTCAAAGAGGAAAGGAGTGGGGGAAAGTAGTGGGAAAAGTTGTATATAGCATGAATCTAGGACGTGGTTCAAAGAGGAAATGAAGGGGGAAGTTGTGTAGCATGAATCTAGGATGTGGTTCAAAGAGGAAAGAAATGGGGGAAAGTAGTGGGGAAAGTTGTATCGCATAAATCTAGGACGTGGTTCAAAGAGGAAAGGAAGGGGCGAAAGTACTAGTTCAAAAAGGAAAGGAAGGGACAAGGCTGTAGAGTTTGAGCAGGACTAGATTTGCTGCGCTCACATAAGGAAAGGTGTCTAAAGATATCAAAACTGGGACCAACACATATATGCTCCTTTGTTGTTTGTTCTTTGTTGCAACAGACTGTGCATGACCACAGTACATCGGTACATGCACATGGTGCTGGTGCGTCCACTGTCCCGTGCAACTCATTAGCTGTTGTTAATCTAAGGCCCTGTTTGGTTAAAAACTCCCTAGTCCCTACCTGCTTGGTTCCATGGACTAAACATGGACTAGAGGTTATTAAATGACATGCTAAAAGACCATGTTACCCCTAGTAATGAACTAATAGAGACAAGGTGCGATGCGTGGCAGGGGCAATTGTTGGAAAAAGTCCCAAAAAGACTCCCTCGGGGTCTTCTTTCTTTAGTCCCAAATGCCCACTTTTAGTCCCTAAAAGTCCCTCCTGTTTGGTTTAGATGAGACTGACATGGAGTTTTTTTAGTCCCTACACCAAAATGTCCCTGTAAACAAACACCCTCTAATATTGCCGCTGGAAAATTGATGCAATGCCACAGTTAAAAGCAAATTACATGTTTAACGAATTTTATTGTTAATATAATCTCTATGTTAATAACAATCAATGCCACCGTTTGAGAAATGCTACTGTCTTGCTTTCTTTCCCATTTAGATAAGGTAGATGCTTCTTTTTGTTGGCTTCTGTGTCATCCACTGTTATTGACCACTAATCTTTTCCTTTGCACCTGTGTGTAGACAGGGTTATCTACTTCACCTTGTTGCCATTGTGATCTTTTGTTGCACTGCACAAAACACTTTTGTTTTAAGAGTGTTTTGTGTAGTTCAACCAAAATGTCACACCGACAACGTTGCTTGATTGCTTGATCTTAGTGGAACTCACAAGAGGAGATCTTACTTCCTATCCATTAAGGCGAATTTGGTTCAGATCTTCTTCTTGTGAGTTGTTTGAATTCCACATCATGAGAGGTTAGTACTAGCCTTCTTTCACATGATTCTGCAGTGTGATTTCATATGTTGTGCTACTTGTATGATAATGTTGCTTGATTTTAGTGAACCACACAAATGGAGACAAGGCTTTTAATCTGTATGTGCACCGTAATATCCCATTGAGGTAAGATAAGGATATTTCACAATTGCTGGCCTGTATTTTGCCACTTTCATCAGAAAATTAAGTTTAATACTATACTTGTGCTCCCTAATTGACATGCCAAATCTTACATTGAAGGCGAAGCTTGTCTGTTATTGAACCAAGTGATGAAGGGGAAGAACAAGCGAAAGAGAAACAAAAATCAACTCCCGGTGCTGTAATGAAGCACTGGAACTGTGATGACACAAGTAATGATATAGTTTTGCATCTTAATTTATTGCTATGGCTGGAACGAGCAATTGTTTTGCCACTAATTTGATGCCACTCTTAATGTAATATGTAATTATCTCTACTTGTGCAAATAGGGATCTTCTTTGAAGATACCATATATTTTAGTGGAATTGCACAAGAAGATGTTGGAAACATTAAACTAATTGAGGAGTATATAGTAAGCATGGCCACCACCGTAGATAGCAACAGATGGTTCCGGAGAAGTGCTTCATCTGTATGCTCTACACAATAAGCCTCCTGACAAAGGTTGGTACTCGCCCACTGATTTCATCCATATGATTGAGCTTTGTCATCTCTATTGGTGTTGTGCTATTGTTTAGATACTGTCATGAAAAAGTGGTATTATCCTTGAGAAGTGCTTCATCTGTGCTGTTTTAAATATTTCCTTTCCTTTTTTTTCGAGCAAACAGGGATGCTAGCATTTAGTAGTCCTCTTGTCTTTGCACAATAGGACCATCCTCCTCTGAAGAACAATATGGAGTACGTGAAGTGACTAGTTCCGATATGCCAGGATGAAGAAGCCATGTATATCTTCTCATCCGAAGGAGCAGTTGAAGGATGGTTACATTACTCCCCACAAGACCAAACTAACTTCAGCTCAGAAGGACTGACAAATCTCCATTTTTTTGCTGTGATGCGCGAGTACAATGTTGTTCTAGGATTCTTTTTGGCGAGTTCCATTTTTCTAAAAGTGTGCTCTACATGGACCATGTATGTGCCTGTTGAAACTGTCAATTCATAGTATAGTTTGCTTTATACTAATCACTTTTTTGTATTTGTGCAAACAGGGGTGCTCAGCTTGATTTCAATGGGAACTGCACAAAATGTTCATGAATACATCGAATCATTCATTTCCACCACAAGAAAGGAGGTGCTGATAAGTTCAAGGTGTTGCAACATATAAGGGCAAAAAAACGCGCTACACGCGAATTTGGTTGATTTTGGTGGAATTGCACAAAAAGAACAGCTGATTTATTTAGCACGAGGTGTCATGTCAATGTCCGAACTGATGGCAAACCCTGCCCATTCCACAATCATAGGCATTTGATATTTTGGAATGGGACAACCTTGTCAATTTTTTTTGACAAAAAGACTGTAGGGGAACCCCCTACAGTATAATTGGTGCAACAAACCCAACTTGCAAGTACCATGCCTAGAACCTGGGTGGGTGGGAAGGCATCAGCCCCTTCCCACCACTAGGCTATGCCTTAGTCTGCAACCTTGTCAAATTTTGAACCTTGTCAAATTTTTCTCATTGATTTTAGCAAGACATGTGTTTGATATTTTCGAATGGGACGCCTTTTGCTGTCAGTAGTGTTGATCAATTTTTTCTTTATTCTTTAGTTGTGAAGTAAATATCGCCTCTGACATGTGAGTCGCTGAGATGCATAATCATCGATTGTTTTGAATGTTCTCTATGAATTGCCAGGCCTGTGTGTTTGATTGCAATGTACAGAAACGCTAAAAAGCTGTTCAAACTCTTTGTACTCCTTCTATTCCTTTTTTACTTCGCACATTGTGAAAGTGCATACTTTTTGTATAAGATTGGTCAAAGTAGAGATACTTTGACTGCAGGCAAAACTTGTATGCAGACTAGAAAGGACCGGAGGGAGTACATGTGAAACTGCTGCAAACGAGGTGATCACCCTGGGAATAATGCTAGTATGTATTGTTTTGCATGTTCATCCAATGCCAGTGATACATGAATTCGAACTAATCAAAATAAATTCATTCATACACGATCTGATTTCATATAAACATGCCATATTTCATTACATTTCATACATTCCTCAACTAAAAAGGGGTGCACTGGAGGTATAATTAATTAACCGAAGCTACCCACCTGTGTCCCGCTGAGCCGAACAGAAGCTTCAGTGACTTAACTACAGGTGCAGTTGCGTAACTGACATGTGGCCTGTTGGGCCCACGTGTCAGTCAGCCAACTGCACCAGCAGTTAAGTAGAAGCAGCGTTCTTCTCCAGCGCAGCTCTCCGACTCCACGTCGCCGCCAAGAAGCTAACCAGCCATCAATGGTCAACCCGCCTAGCTTGGCTTCAACCGGAGGGCAGTAGTGGTGGCCTTACTTGGACCCGAGCAACGACGACCTACCGTGTTCTACTCTTCCTCGTTTTCTGTGTGGCGCGGCCTCGTTGGCAGCGGGCAGGGCCTCGGCAGAGCCGGCGATGTCCTCTGTCTCATTGCCGGCAGGGTGGGGCCTCGGTTGAGCCGACGATGTCCTCTGCCTCGTTGTTGGCACCGCGGGGCCTCGGCGGAGCAGGGCCTCGTCGACTCCAGTAGAGCGGGGACTCGTCGGAGCCAGCATTGTCCTCTGCCTCGTCCTCTGTCTCGCCAAACAGCGCCTCGCCCGCTTCATCGCCCTCTTTGATAACCTCTTTGTAGGCGGCCGCAGCCTCCGCCACCCGCATGCGGTACCGCCAGCGCTTGAGGCGGCCCTTGCGGGCGGAGCGGTACAAGTCGAGCAGCGCCTCCTGCTCCGCCCGCTCCGCGGTGATATGCTCCTCCGCCTGCAGGTGCTCCTGGAGGAGATGGTGGTTGTAGGCGGCGTCGGCCTGTGCCTCCCGGAACTGCTCCTCACGCATCTACCTCACCCTGTCCATATATTGGGCACGGGCCTCGCCGATGGTCATGGTGCAATGCACCGGCGAGGATGGCGCGGTGGAGGGGGTTGGCGCCGGATCGTCGACTACCATGTTCTCCATTGGGACATCGTCGTCCTCCGGCTGCCTGCCGGCCAGCCGGTCGGCAGCAATGGCTGCCATCTCCTTGTGGTCCGTCGTCTGCCCATCCTAAAGAGCGTTGGAGCGTGAGGAAGCCATGGTGGGCAGTAGTGGTGTGGACAGGAGAAAGGGACTGGATGCGGATGACTGCAGCTATGGCTAGCGTAGCAGTTTATATAGCAATGGTTGGCGGGTGGAGGGACGAACATGTGGTGCCGGAGTAGCCGCCTCGGCAACCGCGTATCATTAATGTGGGCGGCAGATGGACGGACGGATGACACTTGTGTCGTTTGAAGGCGGAGCAATCGCCTGCACCGGGAAGCGGGGCAGGCGGCACTGACTATTTCTGGCGGAAAGCGCGCGCGAGCGAGGAGATGACTTTACTTGGAGAGGATGACAATGGGGACCCACCAGGTCCATAGCCTCACGTACGCAAGTGCCTCCTTATTATATATATATATTACTATAATTTATTTTGCTTCCTCCTGGTTTCCTGACACCACGGTCCCACACCATTGTCAACGTATGTAGTAATAGTCAATAAATGAGAGAATTGCACAAGAATCGGCTGACAGCTGGGACCAAGCAGCTTGAGCAGTATTTCTGTTTTTGAGGTGTGAGAACTGCAGAGTTTTTTGATGTTTAGCCCAGATATTAATTTTTCTCCTCTAAACAACAACGAAAACATCACTTCAGGTATTAACTGGGCGGGCTGTGGCCCGTCTAGCCCAGGTCAGATATCCAGCCCAGATATTAATTTTTTTCAAGCTGAAAATGGATAGCCCAGCTATACTTTTTTTAGGAATACCCAGGCAAGGTCAAGTTGTTATTCTCCGCCCCGCTGGGTTGCAAATCTTTCCTAGGAGGGATGCATTAGGCTTAACAAGAAAATGGGCTTTAAGAAATAATAAATGGGATGTAATTATAAAAACTGGGCAGTAACTATAAAAAATGCACCAAACATGTGATTACTTTATAAAATATTATTTTTGGATATTGAAAATTTTAATTTCATTAATTGTTGCGAGCGCAATGTTTCGTTGGATTTTTACGTAATATAAATTTATATTGAAATTGTATTTAACCTGACTATAAATTTCGGGATAAAGATATTTCGGATCCCATCAAAATGTGGGAAATTTCATTGAATTCTGTTTTGAACGGTTGGTTGAAATGGGCTATGATACGTCCATTTTGCATCATGCTTTTATATCGATATTTATTGCATTATGGATTATTATTTCACTTTATGTCACAATACTTATGGCTATTCTCTCTTATTTTACAAGGTTTACATAAGGAGGGAGAATGCCAGCAGCTGGAATTCTGGGCTGGAAAAGGAGCAAATATTAGAGACCTATTCTGCGCAACTCCAAAAGTCCTAAAACTCCACGGAACATCTTAAAATAAATAAAGAAAAATCCTCGCCAAAGATGAAGGCCAGGGGGCCCACACCCTGCTCACGAGGGTGGGGGGCGCGCCCCCCTAGGGCGCGCCCTCCTACCTCGTGGGCCCCCTGGTGGCTCTCCGACGTCTATCTTCTCCTATATGAAGTCTTTCGATGAGAAAAAATCAGAAGGAACTTTTCAGGATGAAACTCCGCCGCCACGAGGCGGAACCTTGGCGGAACCAATCTAGAGCTCCGGCTGAGCTGTTCTGCCGGGGATACTTCCCTCCGGGAGGGGGAAATCATCACCATCGTCATCACCAACGATCCTCTCATCGGGAGAGGGCAATCTCCATAAACATCTTCACCGGCACCATCTCATCTCCAAACCCTAGTTCATCTCTTGTATCCAATTCTTGTCTCAAAGTCCGGGATTGGTGCTAGTAGGTTGCTAGTAGTGTTGATTACTCCTTGTAGTTGATGCTAGTTGGTTTATTTGGTGGAAGATCATATGTTCAGATCCTATATGCATATTATTACCCCTCTGATTATGAACATGAATATGCTTTGTGAGTAATTATGTTTGTTCCTGAGGACAAGGGAGAAGTCTTGCTATTAGTAGTCATGTGAATTTGGTATTCGTTTGATATTTTGATAAGATGTATGTTGTCTAGCCTCTAGTGGTGTTATGTGAACGTCGACTACATAACACTTCACCATTATTTGGGCCTAGAGGAAGGCATTGGAAGTTATAAGTGGATGATGGGTTGCTAGAGTGACAGAAGCTTAAACCCTAGTTTATGCGTTGCTTCGTAAGGGGCTGATTTGGATCCACATGTTTCATGCTATGGTTAGGTTTACCTTAATACTTTTGTTGTAGTTGCGGATACTTGCAATAGAGGTTAATCATAAGTGGGATGCTTGTTCAAGTAAGAACAGCACCCAAGCACCGGTCCACCCACATATCAAATTATCAAAGTATTGAACGCGAATCATATGAACGTGATGAAAACTAGCTTGACGATATTCCCATGTGTCCTCGGGAGCGCTTTTCCTATTATAAGAGTTTGTTCCGGCTTGTCCTTTTCTATAAAAAGGATTGGTCCACCTTGCTGCACTTTATTTACTTTTGTTACTTGTTGCTCGTTACAATTTATCTTATCACAAAACTATCTGTTACCACTTATTTCGGTACTTGCAGAGAATACCTTGCTGAAAACCGCTTATCATTTCCTTCTGCTCCTCGTTGGGTTCGACACTCTTACTTATCAAAAGGACTACAATAGATCCCCTATACGTGTGGGTCATCAAGACTCTTTTCTAGCATCATTGCCGGGGAGTGTAGCGCCTTTGGTAGGTGGAATTTGGTAAGGAACAATTTATATAGTGTGCTGAAATTTACTGTCACTTGTTACTATGGAAAGTAATTCTTTGAGGGGCTTGTTGGGGGTATCTTCACCCCATCCAGTAGAGCAAAGAGTTGATCCTCAACCTACTGAACCTATTGAAAATGAAACTCCTTTTGAATTTCCTTCGGGTATGATGGAAAAACTGCTAGCTAACCCTTTTACAGGAGATGGAACAAAGCATCCTGATGAGCATTTAATATATGTGGATGAAGTTTGTGGATTATTTAAGCTTGCAGGTATACCTGATGATGTTGCTAAGAAGAAGGTCTTCCCTTTATCTTTGAAGGGAGACGCATTGATATGGTATAGGCTATGTGATGATATGAAATCGTGGAACTATAAAAGATTGAAGTTGGAATTTCATCAAAAGTATTACTCTATGCATCTTGTTCATCGTGATCACAATTATATATATAATTTCTGGCCTCGCGAGGGAGAAAGCATCACTCAAGCTTGGGGGAGGCTTAAATAAATTTTATATTCATGCCCCAATCATGAGATCTAAAGAGAAATGATTATTCAAAATTTTTATGCTTAGCTTTCTGAAAACAATCGCACCATGCTCGATACTTCTTGTGCTGGCTCTTTTATGATGAAGACTATTGAATTTAAATGGAATTTATTGGATAGAATATGCAACTCTGAAGATTGGGACCCCGATGAAGGTAAGGAGTCAGGTATGACACCTAAGTTTGATTGTGTTAAATCTTTTATGGACACCGATATTTTCCGTAAGTTTAGCCCTAAATATGGACCTGACTCTGAGATAGTAGCTTCTTTCTGTGAATCTTTTGCTACTTATGTTGATCTCCCTAAGGAGAAGTGGTTTAAATATCATCCTCCCATAGAAGTAAAAGTAGCTGTACCTATTAAAGTTGAAGAAAAGACTGTCACTTATAATGATCCTATTGTTCCTACTTCTTATGTTGAGAAACCACCTTCCCCTGTTAGAATAAAGGATCATGCTAAAGCTTCAACTATTGTTCGTAAAAGCAATATGAGAACTTATACACCTCCTGATCAAGTTAAAGTAGAACCTAATATTGCTATTGTTGAAGATCTCTTGTCTGATAATATTGATGGGCATGTTATTCAGTTCGAAGGTGAAACTGCTAGAATTGCTAAGCCTTGTGATAAAGATAAACATAGACCTGTGGTAGGCCTGCCTGTCATTTCTGTTAAAATAGGAGATCATTGTTATCATGGCTTATGTGATATGGGTGCAAGTGCTAGTGTTATACCGCATACTTTATACGAAGAAATTAAGAATGAGATTGCACCTGCTGAGTTAGAAGGTATTGATGTCACAATTATACTTGCCAATAGAGATACTATTTCACCAATTGGAATTGTTAGAGATGTTGAAGTCTTGTGTGGGAAAACTAAATATCCTGCTGATTTTCTTGTTCTTACTTCTCCGCAAGATAGCTTTTGTCCCATTATATTTGGTAGACCCTTCTTGAACACTGTTAATGCTAGGATAGATTGCAAAAAGAATGTTGTTACTATTGGCTTAGGTGATATGGTTCATGAGTTTAATTTCTCTAAATTTAGTAAACAACATCATGAGGAAGAATTACCTAGTAAGGATGAAATTATTGGTCTTGCTTCTACTGCCGTACCTCCTAGTGATCCTTTAGAACACTATTTGCTAGACCATGAAAATGATATGTTCATGAATGAAAGAAGGGAAATAGAGGAAGTATTCTTTAAACAGGAACCTATTCTGCAACACAATTTGCATGTTGAAATTTTAGGGGATCCTCCTCCACCCAAGGGTGATCCCGTGTTTGAGCTTAAACCTTTGCCTGATAATCTTAAGTATGCTTATCTTGATGAAAAGAAGATATGTCCTGTTATTATTAGTGATAACCTTTCAGAGCATGAAGAAGAAAGATTATTGAAAACTCTGAAGAAGCATCATGCTGCTATTGGATATACTCTTGATGATCTTAAGGGCATTAGTCCCACTCTATGTCAACATCAAATAAACTTGGAAGCACATGCCAAACCAGTTCGTGATCCTCAACGACGTTTGAATCCTAAAATGAAAGAAGTGGTAAGAAAAGAAATACTCAAGCTTCTGGAGGCAGGTATAATTTATCCCGTTGCTGATAGTCAGTGGGTAAGTCCTGCCCATTGTGTCCCTAAGAAGGGAGGTATTACTGTTGTTCCTAATGATGAAGATGAATTGATTCCACAAAGAATTATCACAGGTTATAGGATGGTAATTGATTTCCGTAAATTAAATAAAGCTACTAAGAAAGATCATTACCCCTTACCTTTTATTGATCAAATGCTAGAAAGATTATGCAAACATACACACTATTGCTTTCTAGATGGTTATTCTGGTTTCTCTCAAATACCTGTGTCGGCTAGAGATCAATCAAAGACTACTTTTACATGCCCTTTTGGTACTTTTGCTTATAGACGTATGCCTTTTGGTTTATTTAATGCAGCTGCTACCTTTCAAAGATGCATGATGGCTATATTCTCTGACTTTTGTGAAAAGATTTGTGAGATTTTCATGGACGATTTTTCCATCTATGGTTCCTCTTTTGATGATTGCTTGAGAAATCTTGATCGAGTTTTGCAGAGATGTGAAGAAACTAATCTTGTCTTGAATTGGGAAAAGTGCCACTTTATGGTTAATGAAGGTATTGTCTTGGGGCATAAAGTTTCTAAAAGAGGTATTGAAGTTGATAAAGCCAAGGTCGATGCTATTGAAAAGATGCCATGTCCCAAGGACATCAAAGGTATAAGAAGTTTCCTTGGTCACGCTGGATTTTACAGGAGGTTCATTAAGGACTTCTCAAAAATTTCTTGGCCTCTAACTAATTTATTGCAAAAAGATATACCACTTGTGTTTGATTATGATTGTGTAGAAGCATTTGAAATACTTAAGAAAGCATTAGTCTCTGCACCTGTTGTTCAGCCACCTGATTGGAATTTACCCTTTGAAATTATGTGTGATGCTAGTGATTATGCTGTAGGTGCTGTTCTAAGGCAAAGAGTTGATAAGAAATTAAATGTTATTCATTATGCTAGTAAGGCTCTAGACAATGCTCAAAGAAATTATGCTACTACTGAAAAAGAGCTTTTAGCAGTTGTATTTGCCTGTGATAAGTTCAGACCTTATATTGTTGATTCTAAAGTAACTATTCAAACTGATTATGCTGCTATTAAATACCTTATGGAAAAGAAAGATGCTAAACCTAGACTTATTAGATGGGTTCTCTTGCTACAAGAATTTGATTTGCATATTGTTGATAGAAAGGGAGCTGAGAACCATGTTGCAGACAACCTGTCTAGGTTAGAGAATGTTCTTGATGACCCACTACCTATTGATGATAGCTTTCTTGATGAATAATTAAATGTTATAAGTACTCCTCGTAGTACTTCATGGTATGATGATTATGCTAATTATATTGTTGCTAAGTTTATACCTCCTAGCTTCACATACCAGCAAAAGAAAAAGTTTTTCTATGATTTAAGACATTACTTTTGGGATGACCCACATCTTTATAAAGAAGGAGTAGATGGTGTTATTAGACGTTGTGTACCTGAGCATGAACATGAACAGATCCTACGCAAGTGTCATTCCGAGGCTTATGGAGGACACCACGCTGGAGATAGAACTGCACATAAGGTATTGCAGTCTGGTTTTTATTGGCCTACTCTCTTCAAGGATGCCCGCAAGTTTGTCTTATCTTGTGATGAATGTCAAAGAATTGGTAATATTAGTAGACATCAAGAAATGCCTATGAATTATTCACTCGTTATTGAACCATTTGTTGTTTGGGGCTTTGATTATATGGGGCCTTTTCCTGCCTCTAATGGATATACACATATTTTAGTTGCTGTTGATTACGTTACTAAGTGGGTAGAAGCTATTCCAACTAGTAGTGCTGATCATAACACTTCTATTAAAATGCTTAAAGAAGTTATTTTTCCGAGGTTTGGAGTCCCTAGATATTTAATGACTGATGGTGGTTCACACTTTATCCATGGTGCTTTCCGTAAAATGCTTGCTAAATATGATGTTAATCATATAATTGCATTTCCTTATCACCCTTAGTCTAGTGGTCAAGTAGAGTTGAGCAATAGAGAGCTCAAATTAATTTTGCAAAAGACCGTTAATAGGTGTAGAAAGAATTGGTCTAAGAAACTTGATGATGCATTATGGGCTTATAGAACTGCATATAAAAATCCTATGGGTATGTCTCCGTATAGAATGGTTTATGGAAAAGCATGTCACTTACCTCTCGAACTAGAACATAAGGCGTATTGGGCTATTAAAGAGCTCAACTATGATTTTAAACTTACCGGTTAGAAGAGGTTATTTGATATTAGCTCACTTGATGAATGGAGAACCCAAGCTTATGAAAATGCCAAGTTGTTTAAAGAAAAAGTTAAAAGATGGCATGACAAAAGGATACAAAAGCGTGGGTTTAATGTAGGTGATTATGTATTGCTATACAACTCTCGTTTAAGATTTTTTTAGGAAAACTTCTCTCTAAATGGGAAGGCCCCTATGTTATCGAAGAGGTCTATCGTTCCGGTGCCATAAAAATCAACAACTTCGAGGGCACAAATTCGAAGGTGGTAAACGGTCAAAGAAACATTATATCTCAGGTAATCCCATAAATGTTGAAACCAATGTTATTGAAACTGTAACCCCGGAGGAATACATAAGGGACACCTTCCAGAATGTTTCAGACTCCGAAAAGGAATAGGTATGTGGTACGGTAAGCAAACCAACTCCAAAACAATTTTAAGGCAATATTTCTCCATTTTGGAATATTTAGAAAAATAGAAAAAATAATTAGCAGTCCGGGAAGGACACGAGGGCCCCACAAGGGTGGTGGGCGCGCCCCCTACCTTGTGAGCACCTCGTGTGCCTTCCTGACTCCATTTTCTTGCACGATACGTATTTTGGTCGATAAAAAAATCATTATATATTCTCCCGAAGGTTTTGACTCCCGTATCACGCACATTTCCTCTGTTTTTGTTTTCGAGCTGTTGCTGCTGCAGATTAAATCAACATGTCTTCCTAGGATTCGGAAGGAGAAATCTATGTGGATGATTACTTAGCAAATCCAAAGGTCTATGGAGATGTGGAACACGATGGATGGACCACGGAGGAAGAAGAGGACTATGAACCCAAGGGGAAGGAGGAGACGAGCTCAGATGAAGATGAAGCACCATTACCTCAACCTGAGGACATGCACGTGGAGTTCAAAAATTCAATTCTCCCTGATAGGGTAAAGAAACCCAAGTTCGAGTTTATCCCTTATCGTATCTTGCAGGAAAATAAGCAGGACCTATGCAAAAAGACATTAACCCTGGAGTGGGAGATTGATGATCTGAGGGATCAAAATGCCGTCCTCAAGCGCAAATTAAGGGAGAAGCCTAAGCCATCAACTAAGCCAACATCACCACCACCTTCTTCACCGACAAAGGATACATATTCACATGGGTATGGGCACTCCCCTTGGCAACTGCCAAGCTTGGGGGAGGTGCCCTGGTATCGTATCACCATCACAACTCCTATCTTTATTGTTTTTCTTAGTTCGATCCTATTAGTAGTATCTTGATCTAGTGGAATAAAGTTTATGGCATGATCTAGTTTTGAGTTTTGCTTTTTGATCCCTCTATGTAATAGAGTCCGTGAGTTATATATAATAAAGATTAGTGTTGAGTCAAGGGCTTGATTATTTTGCCATGATCTTGGGTGAATAAAAGAAAGGAGAAAAAGAATAAAAAGAAACAAAAAGTTCATATTGATCTTATTGAGAGTAGTGACTTCACATAGAAAGAGTATGATGATTAAAAGTTGTTGGGAGTTGGCAGACATAGCTTTGGTCATTGTTGCAATTAATAGGAAGTAATAAGGAAAGAGAGGTTTTCACATATAGATATATTATCATTGACATCTTTTATGATTGGGAGCACTCATTAAAATATGACATGCTAAAGGGTTGATGTTGGACAAGGAAGACAACGTAATGAGTTATGTCTTGCTTATATCTGAGATAAAGTATGTTGTCATGGATCCTCTAACTTGTTGAGCTTGCCTTTCCCCCTCATGCTAGCCAAATTCTTAGCACCAAGTAGAAATACTACTTGTGCTTCCAAATACCCTTAAACCAGTTTTGCCATGAGAGTCCACCATATCTATCTATGGATTGAGTAAGATCCTTCAAGTAAGTTGTCATCGGTGCAAGCAATAAAAATTGCTCTAAATATGTATGATTGATTGGTGTGGGAGAAATAAGCTTTATACGATCTTGTGATGTGGAAGTAATAAAAACGACGGACTGCGTAATAAAGGTTCATATCACAAGGGGCAATATAAAGTGACACTCTTTCGCATTGAGATTTTATGCATCCAACCATAAAAGCGCATGGCAACCTCTGCTTCCCTCTACGAAGGGCCTATCCTTTATTATTATCTTCTACCTTATGCAAGAGTCATGGTGATCTTCACCTTTTCTTTTTCATTTTATCCTTTGGCAAGCTCAGCATGTTGGAAAGAACATGATATATATATATATATATATATATATATATATAATTGGATGTAGGGGAGCATGAACCATTATTGTTGACATTACCCTTGAGGTAAAAGGTTGTGGGGCAAAACTATAAGCCCCTATCTTTCTCTGTGTCCGATTAAAACTCCGTAACCACAAGTATTGCGTGAGTGTTAGCAATTATGGAGGACTAAATGATAGTTGAGTATGTGGACTTACTTTTTAGCTCTGACATAGACTCTTTCCGATGTTATGATAAATTGCAATTGCTTCAATGACTGAGATTATAGTTTGTCGGAGCCCGATAAGGTTTATGATTTATACTTTTGCATTGTGAATGGATCATCACTTGAACATAAGTAATCATATGAAAAAATATATATATGTTGCTGTTATGAGAATAATCATGATGCCTTCATGTCCGTATTTTATTTTTATCGACGTCTCTACCTCTAAACACGAGGACATATTTATTGTTATCGGCTTTTCGCTTGAGGACAAGCGAGGTCTAAGCTTGGGGGAGTTGATACGTCCATTTTGCATCATGCTTTTATATCGATATTTATTGCATTATGGATTGTTATTTCACTTTATGTCAGAATAATTATGGCTATTCTCTCTTATTTTACAAGGTTTACATAAGGAGGGAGAATGCCGGCAGCTGGAATTCTGGGCTGGAAAAGGAGCAAATATTAGAGACCTATTCTGCACAACTCCAAAAGTCCTGAAACTCCACGGAACTTCTTAAAATAAATAAAGAAAAATCCTCGCCAAAGATGAAGGCCAGGGGCCCACACCCTGCTCACGAGGGTGGGGGGCGCGCCCCCTACCTCGTGGGCCCCCTGGTGGCTCTTCGATGTCCATCTTCTCCTATATGAAGTCTTTCGATGAGAAAAAAATCAGAAGGAACTTTTCGGGACGAAACTCCGCCGCCACGAGGCGGAACCTTGGCGGAACCAATCTAGAGCTCCGGCTGAGCTGTTCTGCCAGGGATACTTCCCTTCGGGAGGGGGAAATCATCACCATCGTCATCACCAATGCTCCTCTCATCGGGAGAGGGCAATCTCCATCAACATCTTCACCAGCACCATCTCATCTCCAAACCCTAGTTCATCTCTTGTATCCAATTCTTGTCTCAAAGTCCAGGATTGGTGCTAGTAGGTTGCTAGTAGTGTTGATTACTCCTTGTAGTTGATGCTAGTTGGTTTATTTGGTGGAAGATCATATGTTCAGATCCTATATGAATATTATTACCCCTCTGATTATGAACACGAATATGCTTTGTGAGTAATTACGTTTGTTCCTGAGGACAAGGGAGAAGTCTTGCTATTAGTAGTCATGTGAATTTGGTATTCGTTTGATATTTTGATAAGATGTATGTTGTCTATCCTCTAGTGGTGTTATGTGAACGTCGACTACATAACACTTCACCATTATTTGGGCCTAGAGGAAGGCAGTGGGAAGTAATAAGTAGATGATGGGTTGCTAGAGTGACAGAAGCTTAAACCCTAGTTTATGCGTTGCTTCATAAGGGGCTGATTTGGATCCACATGTTTCATGCTATGGTTAGGTTTACCTTAATACTTTTGTTGTAGTTGCGGATGCTTGCAATAGAGGTTAATCATAAGTGGGATGCTTGTTCAAGTAAGAAGAGCACCCAAGCACCGGTCCACCCACATATCAAATTATCAAAGTATCGAACGCGAATCATATGAACGTGATGAAAACTAGCTTGACGATATTCCCATGTGTCCTCGGGAGCGCTTTTCCTATTATAAGAGTTTGTTCTGGCTTGTCCTTTGCTATAAAAAGGATTGGGCCACCTTGCTACACTTTATTTACCTTTGTTACTTGTTGCTCGTTACAATTTATCTCATCACAAAACTATCTGTTACCGCTTATTTCAGTACTTGTAGAGAATACCTTGCTGAAAACCGCTTATCATTTCCTTCTGCTCCTCGTTGGGTTCGACACTCTTACTTATCGAAAGGACTATGATTAATCCCCTATACTTGTGGGTCATCAGGCTGTACTTTTAACAAACTGTAAATGGGATGTAGTAAATTCCATTAGAATTCAAAAATGGGCTACACATTCTTACAAATCTCATATGGGCTATAAGTTCTCTGCCACAAACTTCTGGCCTTACTAAGTTGATGCGTCCCCTAAAAAACAGAGTTGATGCGTATGCAAGGCTTTGTCAACTTATAGTCAACACATGGTTCTAGCAGCAGTGGCCGTTGGATGTCCACCCAACGGATGCCGTGCTTCTTCTTCAATCTCGGATATTCTAGCTTCACCCACCCAAAAAATGATTCCTCCCCCTGACATCTGGGGCGCACCATTTTGGAAGCTGACCTGTGGGCCTACTAAGTTGACGTACCAAGGGCTTTGTTAACTTAGTCAATATAAACGATTCTAACTGCAGTGACCGTATGATGTCCATCCAACGGCCGGCGTGCTTCTTCAACCTCTGTTCTTCTTGTTCCAGCCGCCCAAAGCAGCGCCGGTCGTGTCGCCTGCTCCTGCCTGCCATGGCCGGCTGTGCTGCCGCGGAGGCCTCACCGCCCCCTACTACTCCCACCGCTAGCCAGGCCATCCCTCCACTCACCCACACCCCCTATTATTCTGCGGCGACGGCATAGCAGCCGAACCAGTGAACCCTCGTACTCCTCTCCGCGTGTGCATCCACTGCCGCGTCTTCCTCGGCTCCGTGTCGTCCCCTTCCTAGGCCTCGTCGTCATCCACCGCCTTGGTGCTCTCTATGCGGTGTGGTCAACGTGGTCAAGGAACGACTTCCATCGGACGTGGATTGTACGTGGAGAGGCTGACAACTGGGTCCACGGCAGCCGCAAGGAAGTGCCTCCTTATTACGCGCAAAATAATTATTCCTCCACCTGACAGCGGGGACCCACCAGACGAGCCACTGTATTTCGCGAAAAAAATGATTCGCCCCCTAACTGCTGGGACCCACGAGCTACATCTTCGCACGCAAGGAAGTGCATGCGGGAAAAAAACAATCCACCCCCTGACTGCTGGGACCCACCAACTACATCTTCACACGCAAGGAAGTGCGTCCGAAAAAAACAATTCGCCCCCCCCGACTGCTGGGACCCACCAGCTACACCTTCGCATGCAAGGAAGTGCATCCGGGCAAAAAAACGATTCGCCCCCCTGACTGCTGGGACCCAGCAGCTACACCTTCGCACACAAGGAAGTGCGTCCGGGTAAAAAAACGATTCGTCCCACTGACTGCTGGGACCCACCAGATATATCTTCGCAGGCAAGGAAGTGCCTGAGAGTCGGGACCCACCTGGTTGAAGCGTACGTAGCATTGTCATTCTAGTCGCGAACGTGTACATACATACTGGTCGATGTAGAGGTGCGCACGTGTCATAGTAGAGGCGTGCATGTGTCGTAGTAGAGGCGTGCACGTAGCATGTACACATACGTACAACGGCCAGGGTGTAAGAAAGAAAATACGGCCACGTATGTGTACATACGGGTAGGGTCTCGAACGCCTACTCGTGCATACGTACGGCCAGGGCTCGTGTACATGGCTGGGTCGGAACGGAGAAATAGCATCGTCGTCGTGTTCATGGGGAGGCAACGGAATGCGTCGTGTTCTTGGGGAGGCAACGGAATGCGTCATGTTCATGGGGAGGCAACAGAATGCGTCGTGTTCATGGGGAGGCAACGGAATGCGCTGTGTTCATCGGGAGGCAACGGAACGCGTGGGAGCCAACTGGCTGAGTCGGAACGGAATGCGTGGTCGTGTTGATCAGGAGGGCTTGGACGGAACATGCGATGGAAATGAGGCCTGGCATATCGCAGAACGGAGGGAACGGACCTCCTATGGTCGAAACGGGGGTCCTGTTAATCGGGAGGGGTGTGGCGTACCGCAAAACGAACAAAACGGACCTCCTACGGTCGAAACGGGGGTCCTGTTCATCGGGAGGGGTGTGGCGTACCGCAAAACGAGACTCCACGAGATACTGTTCATCTCCACCGTTGACCTCCTCCAGCCTCCACGGGCTACCGTCGACCTCCTCCAGCCTCCACGGGCTCCTGTTCATCCAGCCTCCACCGTGCGCTACTCCACAGGCTACTGTTCAACCACCCCTCCATCGTCTACTGTTCATCCAGCCCTCCACCCATGGGGTCCTATTCAACCACCCATCCGCGGGCACCCCTCCACCGTCTACTATTCATCCAGCCCTCCACACCATGGGTCCTGTTCATCCAGAGGCAACGCCACCGCTCACTGTTCATCCACCCCCCCGCAACACTCACTGTTCATCGAATCGATCGGCTTCTAGTTAGCAGCAGTAGCGAAGGAATCGCTCGATCGGGTTCAGTTAACAGCCATCGATCGATCGCTCGGGCTCAGTAACGCGTAGCCTGTAGTGCAATCGCTCGGGTTCAGTTAGAGCCCAACGCCTCGCTCGGGTTCAGTTAGAGCCAACGCCTCGCACACACGCGCGCACGTGTATGAGAGAAACGCGCATCGCTCGGCCCCCGACCTCCCACTGTAACCGGGAACTCCCCGAAATTTTCCTCGCCCTCGCTTCTACCACGGTTTTTTCCATCATGGATGGCCCAAAGAATGTCATGCAGCTTCGTCTCCGGCCTGCCTAGGCTGAAAAGCCCATTTTCTATCATGATTTTTTGTCATAGAAGTAGGAGCCCACCACATCTATGATGATACCGGGTTTTGTCACAATTATCGTCATAGAAGTGTCATATGTATGACAGGAAAAAATTCGTTCAGCCCAAAATGTCACGGATGTGTCTTTTTTTGTAGTGATACTTGTGGGTTATCAGTACCTGGTCCCCTTCGGCAGAATCCATGTCTTCATCGGCAAGATCGGTGAGTCAGAGCCTGAGTCAGACACCTGCACCGACATCGTCGAAATGGCTTAGCACGCATGACCCGCCAAGGTTCAAACCGCCGTGAAGCACGCCTTTGTTGGTTTCATCCATGGGGCTGATCTTGAGGAAGGGTCCGTGTCTAGGGGAGAGACGGTAATCTGTTCTGATGGTGACTCTTCAACTGGTGAGACCGATTCAATGTATCAACTGGATGACCATAGGCTTGGGGGCTGTTCCGATGGCGACAGTATTCCGGACCCCTGTGAGTCGCCGAACAGGGTTGCGATTTTCATGGCTGGCACAGAATCGATGCTCGGTTCGACGACTGCTGCGGTCATGACTTCCAGCTCAACGGCTGCGGTGACAGCCGGGGCGAGTGGTACGACGCACCCGCCGGCTCAAGTGTTGTCTGAGCTCTTGGAGGCTTTGGCGACCTTATTGTCTGCAGAGGTAAAGCCAGAGAACCAGGCACAACATAAGGTGGACGTGGCAAAACTGCGAGATGAGATAGCTCAAGCCAAGGAGGGAATTAATGCTAAGAATGCTAGGATGGAAAACGGAACGAGCGGCTTTGGACGCTGAGACACAACATATTCAGGCAGAGTCGTTCCGGCTTACCTTGGATCAGAATGCGTCAAACGCTGTTATGAGGAGGCGGCACCATACCCGTTTGCCCATAGAGTTTGAGGCTAGGAATCTTTTCAACACACCTGGCGCAGGAACCATTGACCCGTCCGTGGTAAACCGGGTTGCCGAGGAACCCATGACTGGAGTGTCGGTTCAGCCACGTGTTGTAGACCCGCCTTGTTTGAATTTGACCCCGCCTCAGCATGTTCCGACACCACCGGGTCATTATTCTAACCCTCTGGACAATATGATTGCTGCGGCTACGCGATTGGCGGCTCTCCCTGTGGAAGGTGAGTCTCCAGCTGCAATGGAGATACGGAGGGCCGGCGAGCTTCTTCAGATAGCGGTGGCTCAACAGGCGGCTAATTTGTATAGTTGTGAGAAGATTCATTCAACCCCTCGTCCAAGCCAGATTTACAGCAGGCATATTGACTCGCTAGCAGTTTCAAGCAGTGAGTGACACCATAACCAGCCTCGCCGGCATGACCCGCCACATGCTGGTAATGATGCTCAGGCTTTGGTGGATCAGGGTAGGGCGCATTGGGAGGCTGAGATGGCGGCTCAGTTGGCGGCTCATCAACAATCTCCGGTTTACCCATCGGCGTCTGTGGAGGCAGGAGTAACCTCTAGAACCCTTGGTGTGCCATGTTTAGTGCCGGATCTACGTAATGAGCGCTTACCCAAGGATTTTAAGGCCCCCACAAGGTGCCTAATTACACGACGGGTCAGCCCCCTGAAGCCTGGATTGCGCGCTATGAGATGACCAGTGAGATGTTGGATGTTAGTGATGCTGCATGTGCTAAATACTTCACCATGATGTTGGATGGGCCGACACGTACTTGATTGAAGTGATTGCATGCTAACTCCATCAGATCATGGGCTGAATTGAAGGCGCGTTTTATTCAAAATTTGAAAGACACATGCAAGCAGCCTATGTCAATTCTTGATCTGGATTCTTGCGTCCAGGGTGAGAGCGAGTCAACGACCAATTAGGTGCGCCGGATCTTGATAGTTATCCATTCATCAGGCAGTATCAATGCCGGTTCAGCCATCCTAATGTTGGAAAAGAATTGTCGTTTCCTTCCCCTCAAGCAGAAGCTGGGGCAGCTTAAGCGCCACTGGAATGATATGGGAGATCTCATGGTGGCTCTCGTCAAATATGCCGACTCTGATACTACTAAGGACCCTGAGTCTAATGAGGAGAAGGCTAGCAAGGGAAAGAAGAGCAGTAATGCCAAGGGGCAGCAGCACAATACGACGGGTCAAGGTGGCAACGGTAAACGCAAAGCCGATGGCGGTTTAGACTTTGTGGCTAACACCAATACGCAGAGTAATAACCAGTGTTGTAAGGGGAAGTCGTCGGTTCCCCGGTTTGGAGGGCCAAAGTTCAACCTTGAGGCAATGATGAATCAGCCTTGCCCGAAGCACGGGACGCAAGAGAAGCCGACCAGCCATCTGTGGAAGGATTGCTTCATCATGAGGGAGTATAGGAATTCCAGTTTTTTTTCCAGAATAATCATGGCCAAATGGTGGTTCAGGATCCAGCTATCACGGACCTGGCTTCAGGGGTGGCGGCTCAAGCTCCTGTTTTCAGGGCCAAGGCAATCAAGGTGGTTTTAATCAATAATCTAATCAAGGAAATCAACAACAACCGTCTACTTATTAGAGTAATCCAAAGCAGCTGAATAGTGGTCAATATCATGTGTTTACCATGAGCTTGTGCAAATGAGATCAGAAGATTCATAAACGAGCAGTGAACGCGGTTGAGCCGGCAATCCCTCGCTACTTGTGATGGTCTGAACATCCTATTGTATGGAGCCGTGAGGATTACCCGCCCCGGGTTGACAATCCAAGTCAACTGGCTTTGGTGGTTGCGCCTCAGGTCGGAGGGTACAAGTTTACCAAAGTACTTATGGATGGAGGCAGCAGCATCAATATCCTTTACTATGATACTTTTCACCGTATGAATTTAACAGACAAAGATCTTAAACCGTCTTCTACTATTTTTCATGGGGTGGTGCCTGGTAAGTCGGCGTACCCAGTGGGTAAGATATCTTTGTAAGTGGCTTTTGGAGATGATCATGATTTCAGAGCTGAGACATTGACTTTTGAAGTAGTCAAGATCAAGAGCCCTTATCACGCCCTGTTTGTACGGCTGACTTATGCTAAATTCATGGCATGGCCTTGTTGTGTTTATTTGCAGCTTAAGATGCCGGGTCGTAAGGGCACTATAACCGTACACGGTAAATAGGAAGATAGCTTTAGAGTGTGAAGAGGGCGATGCTACTTATGCTGAGTCTTTTTGTGCAACAGAGGAGTTGAAGTTCTACAAAGACAATGTTGACCTGACCGATATGACACCTCTGAAAAAGCCAACCACAGAGCATGACCCTTTGTTGAAGTTTAAGTCAGCAGATGACACTAAGCTGGTTGACTTTGTTCCTGGCGACTAATCCAAGCAGTTCAGCATCAGTGCTAATATGGATCCAAAATAGGAAGGCGCGCTCATTGAGTTCATCTATGAGAACCGGGACATCTTTGAATGGAAACCTTTTGACATGCCAGGTGTACTGAGGGAACTCGCTGAGCACACTCTCAATGTTGATCCAAAGTTTAAATCGGTCAAGCAATTCCTTCGTCGTTTTAATGAAGAGAGGCGTAAGGCCATTGGTGAAGAGGTGGCCCGACTCTTGGCGGCTGGGTTCATCATTGAAGTTTTAAATCCTGAATGGTTGGCTAACCCGGTGCTGGTACTTAAGAAAAATGGCACCTGGCCCATGTGCGTGGATTACACAGATCTTAATAAGGCATGTCCAGCTGACCCTTTTGCTCTCCTTTGTATTGATCAGTGTTGGGGAACGTAGCATGCAATTTTAAAAAAAATCCTACGCTCACGCAAGATCTATCTAGGAGATGCATAGAAATGAGAGGGGGAGAGTGTATCCACGTACCCTCGTAGACCAAACGCAGAAGCGTTTAACAATGCGGTTGATGTAGTCGAACTTCTTGTCGTTCCGACCGATCAAGTACCGAACGTAAGGCACCTCCGAGTTCTGCACACATTCATCTCGATGACGTCCCTCAAACTCTTGATCCAGCAAAGTGTGGAGGGAGAGTTTTGTCAGCACAACAGCGTGGTGACGAGGATGGTGAAGTGATCCACGGAGGGCTTCGCCCAAGCACTACGTGAATATGACTGGAGGCGTAAACTGTGGAAGGGGGCGCCGCACACGGCTAACAATGTTTGTTATAAGTATTCTAGGCACCCCTCCCCACATATATATAGGTGGGAGGGGGAGGGGGTAGCCATGTGGTGCCCCAAGTAAGAGGAATCCTACTTGGGGGCCTTGTCCAATTCGCCCCCCTTACCATCTTTTTCGGAGAGGAAAGTAGGGAAGAGAGGAGGTGTAACACCTCGGATGTAACTTACCCAATTTGTACTCCAACTCTTGCCGTTTCCGGCTTTAAGTTATTTTAGTTTCTCGGGTTCGGGTCTTTGCCTCCGTATGTTGTTGTCGTTGTCATGCATCTCATATCATGTCATCATGTGCATTGCATTTGCATACGTGTTCATCTCATGCATTCGAGCATTTTCCCCGTTGTCCGTTTTGCATTCCGGCGCTTCGTTCTCCTCCGGTGGTCATTTCTACCTTTCTTTCGTGTGTGGGGATTAAACATTTCCGGATTGGACCGAGAGTTGCCAAGCAGCCATGGTTTACTACCGGTAGACCGCCTGTCAAGTTTCGTATCATTTGGACTTCGTTTGATACTCCAACGGTTAACCGAGGGACCGAAAAGGCCTCGTGTGTGTTGAAGCCCAACACCCCTCCAAGTTGGACCAAAACCCACCAAGACCTGCTCCATCATTTAGAGCGTTCGATCACGATCGCGTGGCCGAAAACCGCACCTCATTTGGACACTCCTAGCTCCCTCTATGCCTATATAAAGACCCCTCCAAAATTCTCCTTCTCCTTCCCCCCGAAACCCTAGATCCATTCTATCCGCCGCCGCCAGACAAAAAACCGCCAACAGACATGTCCAGTTCCACCCGCCGCCGCCACGTGTCGTGACCTGATACGCCGCCGCCCGGTGCCCACTTCGCCGCCGCGCGGGCCCGCCTGGGCCCGGGGAGAGCCCTCCCGGCCCACATCGCCGCGCCCCGCCGCCCGTTGCCGTCCGCCGCCCGCGCCTGCCTTCCCCGACGTCGGCAGGCCCCGTCGACGCCGCCGCCTCGCCCGGCCACCGCTCTGGCTGCCACCTCCGGCTCGGTCCGGCCGCCGCCACCGCGTCGCAGCACGCCCCCGCCGACGCCTCTCACCGCCGCCGTCGCCCTAGCGCCGCCCCGGCCCAGATCCAGCGAGATCGGGCCGGCCCCCGCTTCCTCGACGAGATCCGGCGTCCTCCAACTCCATTTCCGGTGAACCTCGTAAAGCGTGCCGATCTGGTTCTGGATCTGAGATTGCCTCGGGTTGACTTTTGCCCCGAAACCCTAATATTTTTTGCCATGTTCATCGCATCGTAGCTTTGCATCCGTAGCTCCGTTTTGGGCATATAGCATATCAAATTGTTTGCCTCAGAGAGAACATCATTTCTTTCCATTGCATCATTTCCATTTGAGTTCATATTGATGCCTGAAATGCTGTTAGAAGAGGGCTACTTGGGATATTTGTCAGATCTGCTACTCCATTTAGAGATTTGTCATTTTTGCCATGATTATTGTGTGCATGATATGCCCATGAGCTCTACATATGTTTTGTTAAGGGTTTTGCCATCTTTCCAGAGGTGAAACCCATGTATTTTTGTGATGTGTGTGGTGACTAGCACGAGCTTGCAAAGTGAGGCACTTGGTAATGCTGATTTCAGGGACTTAGCATTTCCACTAAGTCCTTGAGCTGTTTATCTCATATGGCCATATGTTCATGTTGTTTCCTAGTGATCCGTGCCTCTTTTGAGGATGATCAGTAAGGATGTTTTGTTAATCTTGTAGTGCTCTATCCATCCATATCTTTGTTTGCAATTATGGAGCACCCTAGCTTGAGTAAATTGAGCTCTACTTTTGCTACTTCGTGAATCTGGGCAGATTGTCTACTTGTTAGCGATTTTGCCGATGATGTTGTAGTTGATCCATGCATGCTATGCTATTGTTCTTGCCATGTCTAGCTTGCATTTTGTGTATTCTTGATGTGTGTATGCTTAGATTATCACGACTTGCTCTGTAGTGAGTGCATCGAGCTCGTAAACATGCCTACTTGATTTCTGTTTTCAGCATGCTCCAGTTTTCACTAAGTCTGAGAACTGATTATGTTTTTGCCATGTTCACATGCTTGCAATTGTATTTTCTGATCCCCTTTGGCTCAAGGTCACTAAGGGACTTTTGTTAAGCTCTTTGAGTAGCTCCATGCCATGCTTTACTTTGCCATGTTCAGGTCCTGTAGCATGTAGTTTTGTTGCTCCGAAGTGTGCTACCTGATCTGAAATTCCAGACAAGTGTTAATTTCACTAAGTCTGAAATCTGTTTGCCATATGCATTTTTGCCATGCTTGTTTGAACCTGTTAATGGATGAATTGGTCGTAGCTCAGTGCTAGACTTTTGTTAAGCATCATGAATGCATCCCTGTCATGTATTTTGTTGTCATGATTGGGTGCTGTAGCTTGTTCATCTCTTTGCATTTAGATGGCTACTTGCTGTAAATCGCATACCGGTGTCATATTTGAATCGCTTGCCATTTCCAAACCGTAACTCCGATTCGCGTTCTTTATATCGTTTTCAAGCGATTTCATCTCATCTTTCCAGTGGAACACTTGGATTTCCAAGTTGAGGCCAGGTTCATGCATCCCTTGTCAAATCTTGCATATGCATCCCACATCGCATCCCGCATAGCATACCATCCTTGCATCATATTGTTTGATCCTTGCACGTGGTTGATTGTGTCCTTGTTGCTTGTTTGTCTTGTTTGGGTAGAGCCGGGAGACGAGTTCGCTAACGAGGAGCCCGTTGAGTTTGCTTTCGAGGATCCAGTTAACTCTGACCACTTTGCAGGCAAGATGATCATACCATCGAAATCACTACTATCTTTGCTTTGCTAGATGCTCGCTCTTTTGCTATGCCAATGCTACGATGCCTACCGCTTGCTTCCAAGCCTCCCAAATTGCCATGTCAAACCTCTAACCCACCATGTCCTAGCAAACCGTTGATTGGCTATGTTACCGCTTTGCTCAACCCCTCTTATAGCGTTGCTAGTTGTAGGTGAAGATTGGAGGCCGTTCCTTGTTGGAATATTTATTTACTTGTTGGGATATCATTATGTTGCCATGTTATCTTAATGCATCTATATACTTGGTAAAGGGTGGAAGGCTCGGCCTCTCGCCTAGTGTTTTGTTCCACTCTTGCCGCCCTAGTTTCCGTCATATCGGTGTTATGTTCCCGGATTTTGCGTTCCTTACATGGTTGGGTTATAATGGGAACCCCTTGATAGTTTGCCTTGATTAAAGCTCTTCCAGCAATGCCCAACCTTGGTTTTACCATTTGCCACCTAGCCTTTTTTCCCTTGGGTTTCCGGAGCCCGAGGGTCATCTTATTTAACCCCCCCCCCCCGGGCCAGCGCTCCTCTGAGTGTTGGTTCACCCTAGAGCCCCTTGCAGCGCCACCTCGGGGAAACTCGAGGGCTGGTTTTAGTTGTATGGATTGCTTATCCGATTGTGCCCTGAGAACGAGATATGTGCAGCTCCTATCGGGATTTGTCGGCACATTCGGGCGGTGTTGCTGGTCTTGTTTTAACCTGTCGAAGTGTCTTGAAGAACCGAGGTACCGAGTCTGATCGGAACGTCTCGGGAAGAGGTCTATTCCTTCATTGACCGTGAGAGCTTGTCATGGGCTAAGTTGGGACTCCCCTGCAGGGATTTGAACTTTTGAAAGCCGTGCCCGCGGTTATGGGCAGATGGGAATTTGTTAATGTCCGGTTGTAGATAACTTGAACCTTAATTTAATTAAAATGAATCAACTGAGTGTGTTACCGTGATGGCCTCTTCTCGGCGGAGTCCGGGAAGTGGACACGGTGTTGGAGTAATGCTTGCGCAGGGTTCTCTCTAGTTTCTCGCTCGCGCTTTGCCTCCTCTTCTCGCCCTCTTTTGCGCACAGATAGCCACCATATTTGCTAGTCGCTTGCTGCAGCTCCATATATTTACCTTGCCTTACCTATAAGCTTAAATAGTCTTGATCGCGAGGGTGCGAGATTGCTGAGTCCCTGTGGCTCACAGATTACTATTACACCAGATGCAGGACCTGATGTTTTCGCTCCAGATGACGTGCTCGAGCTCAAGTGGGAGTTCGACGAAGACTCTCAATGTTACTATGTTTCCTTTCCCGATGATCAGTAGTGGTGCCCAGTTGGGGGTGATCCGGACCGTGTCGCATGTTGGGTTATATTTTATTTTGGCGTTGTAGTCGGGCCATGAGTGTTTGGATGATGTAATGTTATTTATGTACTTGTTTGACGTGGCGAGTGTAAGCCAACTATGTTATCTCCCCTTTTATCTATATATTACATGGGATGTTGTGAAGATTGCCTAACTTGCGACATATGCCTTCAATGCGATTACGTCTCTAAGTCGTGCCTCGACACGTGGGAGCTATAGTCGCATCGAGGGTGTTACAGGAGGGAAGGAAGGGGGAGGCCTAATTGCCTCCCCTTCCTTCTCTCTTCCCCTTTTCCTTTCCCCTTCTTATTCGGCCAGCAAGGGGGGGTGCAGCATCCCATGCTGGCTGCTGTGTTTCCCCTCTTGGCCCAATAGGCCCATATAGTTTGCTGGGGGTAACCCGAAACCCCTTCCGGTGACCCAATACGTACCCGGTACCCCCGAAACACTTCTGGTGTCCAAATACTATCGTTTTATATATGAATCTTTACCTCTCGGCCATTTCGAGACTCCTCGTCATGTCTGTGATCTCATCCGAGACTCTGAACAACATTCGGTCACCAAATCACATAACTCATATAATACAAACTCGTCGTTGAACGTTAAGTGTGCGGACCCTACAAGTCCGAGAACTATGTATACATGACCGAGACACCTCTTCGGTCAATAACCAATAGCGGAACCTGTATGCTCATATTGGTTCCCACATATTCTACGAAGATCTTTATCGGTCGTACCGTAATGACAACATACGTTATTCCCTTTGTCATCGGTATGTTACTTGCCCGAGATTCGATCGTCAGTATCTTCATACCCAGTTCAATCTCATTACTGGCAAGTCTCTTTACCCGTTCCGTAATGCATCATCCCGTAACTAACTCATTAGTCACATCGCTTGCAAGGCTTATTATGATGTGCATTACCGAGAGCGCCCAGAGATACCTCTTCGATACTCGGAGTGACAAATCCTAATCTTGATCTATGCCAACCCAACAAATACCTTCAGAGATACCTGTAGAGCATCTTTATAGTCACCCAATTATGTTGTGACGTTTGATAGCACACAAGGTATTCCTCTGGTATCCGAGAGTTGCATAATCTCATAGTCAAAGGAATATGTACATGACATGAAGAAAGCTATAGCAATAAAACTGAATGATCAACATGCTAAGCTAACGGATGGGTCTTGTCCATTACATCATTCTCCTAATGGTGTGATCCCGTTCATCAAATGGCAACACATGTCTATGGCTAGGAAACTTAACCATCTTTGATTAACAAGCTAGTCTAGTAGAGGCTTACTAGGGACACTGTGTTTTGTCTATGTACCCACACATGTATCAAGTTTCTGGTTAATACAATTCTAGCATGAATAATAAACATTTATCATGATAT
Source organism: Triticum aestivum (assembly GCF_018294505.1). Lineage (NCBI taxonomy): Eukaryota > Viridiplantae > Streptophyta > Magnoliopsida > Poales > Poaceae > Triticum > Triticum aestivum. The sequence continues at coordinate 587,444,995 of NC_057800.1, forward strand.
AAGGAAATATAAAATAACAAATTTATTATTGCCTCTAGGGCATATTTCCTTCAGTCTCCCACTTGCACTAGAGTCAATAATCTAGTTCACATCACCATGTGATTTAACACCAATTCACATCATCATGTGATTTAACACAAATTCACGTCATCATGTGATTAACACCCAAATGGTTTACTAGAGTCAATGATCTAGTTCACATCGCCATGTGATTTACACCCAAAGAGAACTTCATGGAGTGATCATGTTTTGCTTGTGAGAGAAGTTTAGTCAAGGAATCTGTCACATTCAGATCGGTATGTATTTTGCAAATTTCTATGTATACAATACTCTGCATGGAGCTACTATACATAATTGCTCCCACTTTCAATATGTATTCAGATTGAGACTTTGAGTCATCTGGATCAGTGTTAAAGCTTGCATCGATGTAAGCCTTTACGACGAACTCTTTATCACCTCCATAGTTGAGAAACATTTCCTTAGTCCTCTAAGGATAATTTTGACCGCTATCTAGTGATCTACTCCTGGATCACTATTGGTACCTCCCTGCCAGACTTATGGCAAGGTAGACAATAGGTTTGGTACACAGCATGGCATACTTTATAGAACCTATGACTGAGGCATACAGAATGACTTCTCATTCTCTCTCTATATTCTGTCGTGGTCCGGTTTTGAGTCTTACTCAACTTCACACCTTGTAACACAGGTAAGAACCCTTTCTTTGACTGATCCATTTTGAACTCCTTCAAAATCTTGTCAAGGTATGTGCTTTGTCAATATGTAAGCAGCTTCACCGAGGTCTTTTATTGAAAAACTCTTATTCAAGTATCATTTTATGCTTTCCAGAAATTCTATATCATTTCCAATCAACAATATGTCATCCACATATAATTTTAGAAATGCTACAGAGCCCCCGCTCACTTTCTTGTAAATACAGGCTTCACCATAAGTTTGTATAAAACCATATGCTTTGATCACATTATCAAAGTGTATATTCCAACTCCGAGATGCTTGCACCAATCCATAAATGGATTGCTGGAGCTTGCACACTTTGTTAGCGCCTTAAGGATCGACAAAACCTTCTGGTTGCATCATATAAAACTCTTCTTTGAGAAATCCATTAAGGAATGCAATTTGGACGTCCATTTGCCAGATTTCATAATCATAAAATGCGGCAATTTCTACCATGATTCGGACAAACTTAAGCATCGCTACGGGTGAGAAGGTCTCATCATAGTCAATCCTTGAACTTGTCGAAAACCTTTCGCAACAAGTCGAGCTTTGTAGAGAGTAACATTACCACCAGTGTCAGTCTTCTTCTTTAAGATCCATTTATTCTCTATGGCTCGCCGATCATCGGGCAAGTCAACCAAAGTCCACACTTTGTTCTCATAAATGGATCCTATCTCAGATTTCATGCCCTCAAGCCATTTATCAGAATCTGGGCTCATCATCGCTTCCTCGTAGTTTGTAGGTTCGTCATGGTCTAGTAACATGACTTCCAGAATAGGATTACCATACCACTCTAGTGCGGAACGTGCTCTGGTTGACCTACGAGGTTTGGTAGTAACTTGATCTGAAGTTTCACGATCATTATCATTAGTTTCCTCTCTAGTTGGCATAGGCATCATTGGAACTAATTTCTGTGATGAGCTACTTTCCAATTCGAGAGAAGGTACAATTACCTCATCAAGTTCTACTTTCCTCCCACTCACTTCTTTCGAGAGAAACACCTTTTCTAGCAAGGATCCATTCTTAGCAACAAAGATCTTGCCTTCGGATCAATGATAGATGGTTTACCCAACAATTTCTTTTGGGTATCCTATGAAGACACATTTCTCCGATTTGGGTTTGAGCTTATCAGGCTGAAGCTTTTTCACATAAGCATGGCACCCCCAAACTTTAAGAAACGACAGCTTAGGTTTCTTGCCAAACCACATTTCATATGGTGTCATCTCAACGGATTTAGATGTTGCCCTATTTAAAGTGAATGCACCTATCTCTAATGCATAACCCCAAAACGACAGTGGTAAATCGGTACGAGACATCATAGATCGCATCATATCTAATAAAGTACGGTTATGACGTTTGGACACACCATTACACTGTGGTGTTCCAGGTGGTGTGAGTTGTGAAACTATTTCATATTGTTTTAAATGAAGGCCAAACTCGTAACTCAAATATTCACCTCTGCGATCAGATCATAGAAACTTTATTTTCTTGTTACGATGATTCTCCACTTCACTCTGAAATTCTTTGAACTTTTCAAATGTTTCAGACTTGTGTTTCATCAAGTAGATATACCCATATCTGCTCAAATCATCTATGAAGGTCGGAAAATAACGATACCTGCCGCGAGCCTCAACACTCATGGGACCGCATACATCAGTAGGTATTATTTCCAATAAGTCAGTGGCTCGCTCCATTGTTCCGGAGAATGGAGTTTTAGTCATCTTGCCCATGAGGAATGGTTCGCAAGCATCAAATGATTCATAATCAAGTGATTCCAAATGTCCATCCGCATAGAGTTTCTTCATGTGCTTTACACCAATATGACCTAAACGGCAGTGCCACAAATAAGTTGTACTATTATTATAAACTTTGCATCTTTTGGCATCAATATTATGAATATGTGTATCACTATAGTCGAGATTCAATAAACCATTTATATTGAGTGTATGACCATAGAAGGTTTTATTCATGTAAACAGAACAACAATTATTCTTTGACTTAAATGAATAATTGTATTGCAATAAACATGATCCAATCATATTCATGCTCAACGCAAACACTAAATAACATTTATTTTAGGTTGAACACTAATCTCGAAGGTAAAGGGAGTGTGTGATGGTGATCTTATCAACCTTGGAATCACTTCCAACACATATCGTCACCTCGCCCTTAACTAGTATATGTTCATTTTGCAACTCCTGTTTCGAGTTACTAATCTTAGCAACTGAACTGGCATCAAATACCTCGAGTTACTATGAACACCAGTAAAGTACACATTAATAACATTTATATCAAATATACCTTTGCTCACTTTGCCATCCTTCTTATCCGCCAAGTATTTGGGGTAGTTCCGCTTCCAGTGACCATTTCCTTTGTAGTAGAAGCACTCAGTTTCAGGTTTGGGTCTTGCTTTGGGCTTCTTCACGAGAGTGGCAACTTGCTTGCCATTCTTCTCTAATTTCCTTTTCTTTCCCTTGCCCTTTTCTTGAAACTAGTGGTCTTATTAACCATTAACACTTGATGCTATTTCTTGATTTCTACCTTCGTTGATTTCAGCATCACAAAGAGCTTTGGGAATCGCTTTCATCATCCCTTGCATATTATAGTTCATCATGAAGTTCTAGTAACTTGGTGATAGTGACTAGAGAACTCTGTCAATCACTATCTTATCTGGAAGATTAACTCCCACTTGATTCAAGTGATTGTAGTACCTAGACATTCTGAGCACATGCTCACTAGCTGAGCTATTCTCCTCCATCTTGTAGGCAAAGTACTTGTCAGAGGTCTCATACCTCTTAACACGGGCATGAGTCTAAAATATCATTTTCAGCTATTAGAACATCTCATATGCTCCATGGCGTTCAAAACATTTTTTAAGTCCCGGTTCTAAGCCGTAAAGCATGGTGCACTAAACTATCAAGTAGTCATCATACCGAGCTTGTCAAACATTCATAACGTTTGTATCTACTCCTGCAATAGGTCTACCACGTAGCGGTGCAACAAGGACATAATTCTTCTATGCAGCAATGAGGATAATCCTCAGATCACGGACCCAGTCCGTATCATTGCTACTATTGTTGGGTTCTACGGTAGCGTGCGTCGACTACAAGTTAAAACTTTCCTACACGTAGAACAACCAAGAACATGCTACAGGAGATGGATCACAGATCGTTACCACTGGTCGCGTAGTGCTGTGCAGCGGAAGAAGAGTTGGGGCAGCGCGTCCGCGTGGATCATCTCCTCCTCGTTTGATCTCCCTCGAATAGTCGGTCGTCGGTTCCCACGTACAAGTTAGCCGGATCAGCGGAAGTGCACCGCCTCTAACAGTATCCGTGCGTGTAGGAGGAACACCGTGTGATGGACTGCTAGGTCCGATCACACAGTCGGTGATGAGTGGAGGTGGCTATTCACAACACATGCAAACCCTAGTGATAGCTGTCGGTGTGAAAACCGGCAAATCTTGGGTAGGGGGTCCCAAACTGCGCATCTAAGGATCAATGGTAACGGGAGGCAGGGGACATGATGTTTACCCAGGTTCGGGCCCTCTTGATGGAGGTAAAACCCTACGTCCTGCTTGATTGACTTTGATGAGTATAGGGGTTACAAGAGTTGATCTACCACGAGATCGTAATGGCTAAACCCTGGATATCTAGCCTGTGTGATTCTGACTGCCTTCATGTACTAAACCCTTCGGTTTATATAGACACCAGAGGGGGCTAGGGTTATACAAAGTCGGTTTACAAAGAAAGGAATCTTCATATCCGAACGCCAAGCTTGCCATCCACGCAAAGGAGAGTCCCACCCGGACACGGGAGAAAGTCTTCTATCTTGTATCTTCGCAGCCCATTAGTCCAACCCATGTTACATAGCCCGAATGCCCGAGGACCCCCTAATACAGGACTCCCTCAGTAGCCACTGAACCAGGCTTCAATGATGATGTGTCCGGCGCATAGATTGTCTTCGACATTGCAAGGCAGGCTCCTTCTCCGAATACTCCAAAGTAGTTGACCGACAAGAACTATGTCCGGATGTGTTTTAACAGGTTAACCCTCCAACCGTAAAAGCATAGTACTTAAAATAAGATATATCCATCGACAACTTTTTCCAGCGAAACATTCACGCTTAGCTCTGCTATCATTTCGAACCTTTTTTTGGGCCTCCCGCCTCGCGTTTTAACACGCAACTCCTATCGACACGTCTTGTCAAAGCAGAGATCATGTCCACTTATTGCAGGATTCTCATCAATACGAGATTTGGTAATCTAACCATGCCGTTCGCACGACCCCTTGGGAACAGGCGAGTTTTAAGGCTCAAGGGAGGGGGGACGCTTGATATTCGCAGTCCATATAAGTTGATAGAATCCAACTCTTCCGTCCCACGCCTCATTCTCTCTCTCTCTGCCTCCCATCTTCGAGCTCCAGCGCCCAAGTTCTCAGGGCAAGTGGATGGCTTCGTCCGTCATAGAGGAGAATATCAAGGAGCTGCGGGAGGCGCGGTATCTAACATAGGCTTTCCGATCCGGCACGGAAATCAAGCATAGGCTTTCCGATCCGGCACAGGTCATCCCCACTCCAGCGCCCGGCGAGAGGGTGGTGTTCATCCCCCACTTCCTTCGTGGACTCGGATTCGCCCTCCACCCCTTTGTGACGAGTCTCATGTTCTACTACGGGCTGGAATTTCACGATTTAGCCTGAAACTCCTTCCTCCACATCTCGGTGTTCATCATAGTGTGTGAGGCCTTCCTCCGCGTCCCTCCACACTTCGGATTATGGCTCAATATTTTCAACGTGAAGCCGAAGGTGGTCGACGGGCAACACATAGACTGCGGCGGCGCCATGGTGAGAAAGCTCCATGATAACCCACAGGTATAGGGGATCGCAACAGTTTTCAATAAGTAAGAGTGTCGAACCCAACGAGGAGCTAAAGGCAGAACAAATGTTCCCTCATGTTCTATCGACCACCGATACAACTCTACGCACGCTTGACGTTTGCTTTACCTAGAACAAGTATGAAACTAGAAGTATTTTGTAGGTGTTGTTGGATAGGTTTGCAAGATAATAAAGAGCAAGTAAATAAAAAGTAGGGTCTTTTTAGATAAAGAAACAATAAAGTAAATATAGCGAGTGTGGAAAAGTGGTGGTAGGAGTTGCGAAATTGCCCCTAAGCAATTGACTACTTTACTAGACCGATAGCAAGTATTATGTGGGAGAGGCCACTGCTAGCATGTCATCCCTGACTTGGAATTCTATGCACTTATGATTGGAACTATTATCAAGCATCCACAACTACTAATGTTCATTAAGGTAAAACCCAACCATAGCATTAAGGTATATTGGTCCCCCTTCAATCCTGTATGCATCAATTTCTATGCTAGGTTGAAGCTTCTGTCACTCTTGCCCTCCAATACATAGTCCTATCAACATACAACTAACCCTAGGGTGTGATCCACGCGCGCAATCATATGATGGGCACCAAAGGACAGCAACATAACCACAAGCAAATTAAATCAATCATAGCAATTCATTAACCACCGATAGGACAACGAATATCTACTTAGACATCATAGGATGGCAACACATCATTGGATAATAATATGAAGCATAAAGCACCATGTTCAAGTAGAGGGTACAACGGGTTGCGGGAGAGTGGACCGATGTAGATAGAGGGGGGAAGGTGATGGAGATGTTGGTGAAGATGGCAGAGGTGTTGGTGTAGATCGCGGTGATGATGATGGCCCCCGGTGGCACTCCGGTGCCACTGGAGCGAGGGGGAGAGAGCCCCCACCTTCTTCTTCTTCTTCATTGACCTCCTCCCTAGATGGGAGAAGGGTTTCCCCTCTGGTCCATGGCCTCCATGGCACGGGATGGGCGAGAGCCCCTCCGAGATTGGATCTGTCTATCTGTCTCTCTCTGTTTCTGCGTTCCCAGATTCTTCCCTTTCATCATTTCTTATATTCCCGGAGATCCGTAACTCCGATTGGGCTGAAATTTTAACACGATCTCTATCCAGATATTAGCTTTCTTGCGGTGAAAGAATGGCATCAACCGCCTTACGGGTGGCCCACGAGGGTCAGGGGCGCGCCCCCTGCCTTGTGGCCACCTCGGGCACCATCTCGCGTGGATTTTTCTTCCCAAAAATCATATATATTCCCAAAAAAAATCTCCGTCAGTTTTTATCCCGTTTGGACTCCGTTTGATATGGATATTCTACGAAACAAAAAACATGCAACAAATAGGAACTGGCACTGGGCACTGGATCAATATGTTAGTCCCAAAAATAGTATAAAAAGTTGCCAAAAGTATATGAAAGTTGTAGAATATTGGCATGGAACAATCAAAAATTATAGATACGACGGAGACGTATCAGCATCCCCAAGCTTAATTCCTGCTCATCCTCGAGTAGGTAAATGATAAAAAAGACAATTTTTGATGTGGAATGCTACCTAGCATAATCTTGATCATGTAATCTAATCATGGCATGAATATTAAGATACGAGTGATTCAAAGCAATAGTCTATCATTTGACATAAAAACAATAATACTTCAAGCCTAGTAATAAAGCAATCATGTATTTTCAAAATAACATGGCCAAAGAAAGTTATCCCTACAAAATCATATAGTCTGGCTATGCTCCATCTTCACCACACAAAATATTCACATCATGCACAACCCCGATGACAAGCCAAGTAATTGTTTCATACTTTTGACGTTCTCAAACCTTTTCAACTTTCACGCAATACATGAGCCTGAGCCATGGACATATCACTATAGGTGGAATAGAATATGATGGTGGAGAAGACAAAAATGAGAAGATAGTCTCACATCAACTAGGCGTATCAACGGGCTATGGAGATGCCCATCAATAGATATCAATCTGAGTGAGTAGGGATTGCCATGCAACGAATGCACTAGAGCTATAAGTGTAAGAAAGCTCCAACTGAAACTAAGTGGGTGTGCACACAACTTGCTTGCTCATGAAGACCTCAGGCATTTGAGGAAGCCCATCATCAGAATATACAAGCCAAGTTCTATAATGAAAATTCCCACTAGTATATGAAAGTGATAACTCAAGAGACTCTCTATATGAAGAACATGGTGCTACTTTGAGGCACAAGTGTGGAAAAAGGATAGTAGCACTGCCCCTTCTCTCTTTTTCTCTCATTTTTTTGGTGGGCTTCTTTGGCCTCTTTTTTTATTTGGGATTCTTTGGCCTCTTTTATTTTTTTGTAAAGTCCGGAGTCTCATCCCGACTTATGTGGGAATCATAGTCTCCATCATCCTTTCCTCACTGGGGCAATGCTCTAATAATGATGATCATCACACTTTTATTTACTTACAACTCAATATTACAACTCAATGTCTAGAAAAAAGTATGACTCTATATGGATGCCTCCGATGGTGCACCGGGATGTGCAATGATCTAGCGTAGCAATGGCATCAAAAATCAGACAAGCCATGAAAACATCATGCTAGCTATCTTACGATCATGCAAAGCAATATGACAATGAATGCTCAAGTCATATATATGATGATGATGCAAGTTGCATGGCAATATTATCTCGGAATGGCTATGGAAATGCCATGATAGGTAGGTATGGTGGCTGTTTTGAGGAAGGTATATGGTGGGTTTATGGTACCGGCGAAAGTTGCGCGGTACTAGAGAGGCTAGCAATTGTGGAAGGGTGAGAGTGCGTATAATCAATGGACTCAACATTAGTCATAAAGAACTCACATACTTATTAAAAAAACCTATTAGTCATCGAAACAAAGTACTACGCGCATGCTCCTAGGGGGATAGATTGGTAGGAAAAGACCATCGCTCGTCCCCGACCACCACTCATAAGGAAGACAATCAATAAATAAATCATGCTCTGACTTTGTTACATAACGGTTCACCATACGTGCATGCTACGGGAATCACAAACCTCAACACAAGTATTTCTACTAATCCACAACTACCCACTAGCATGACTCTAATATCACCATCTTTATATCGCAAAACTATTGCAAGGAATCAAACATATCATATTCAGTGATCTACAAGTTTATGTAGGATTTTATGACTAACCATGTGAATGACCAATTCCTGTCATCTCTCTAAATAGATATAAGTGAAGCAAGAGAGTTTAATTCTTTCTACAAAAGGTATGCCCACGCTCTAACAAATTTAAGTGAAGCAAAATATCATTCTACAAATGGCGGTTGTCTAAGTGAAGAGAAACAGGCAATCCAAACTTCAAATGATATACGCGAAGCACATGAAGCATTCTATAAAGCCATACTCAAAAGATATAAGTGAAGTGAAATGAGCATTCTATAAATCAACCAAGGATTGTCTCATACCAGCATGGTGCATAAAAGAAAAGTGAAAAATAAATGCAAAAGATGCTCCAAGTTTGCACATATCGCATGAACGAAACGAATCCAAAAACATACCGATACTTGTTGAAGAAAGAGGGGATGCCTTCCGGGGCATCCCCAAGCTTAGACGTTTGAGTCTCCTTGAATATTTACTTGGGGTGCCTCGGGCATCCCCAAGCTTGAGCTCTTGCCTCTCTTCCTTCTTCTCACATCAAGACCTTCTCGATCATCAAACACTTCATCCACACAAAACTTCAACAGAAAACTCGGTAAGATCCGTTAGTATAATGAAGCAAATCACTACTCTAAGTACTGCTGCAAACCAATTCATATTTTGTTTTTGCATTGTGTCTACTTTAATACAACTTTTTCATGGCTTAATCCACTGATATGAATCGATATTTTCATCAAAACAAGCAAACTATGCATAAAAAACAGAATCTGTCTAAAACAGAACAGTCTGTAATAATATGAACATTCACCATACTTATGATACTTGAACAATTCTACAAAAATTAGGAAAAATAAAAAATATGTATAGTAAGACAGTGCAAAAATAATCATAACCATTTGACGTTCCAGCAAAAAATGTAAAATCGCGCACTAGAGCCAAAGTTTCTGTCCTGCACCGTACAAACCATCAAGCAAATGTAAACATCCTAAAGACAAACCTTGGCGCATTATTTTTATAATACAATGGAATTGTACAAGGGTATAATTCTTTTTATTGAAAAGTTTCTGTAATCAAGATTCACAAAGTTTCCGTGAGCATGAACAAAGTTCAAGGCTAGCTCCCACTTCAACAATGCTTGTCTTTCTCACTTTCGCTTTCCTTTTTGAAAGAGTTTCGGGTTCCCCTCTTTATTTTTGTTGTTTTTAAACTATATAAAAGCACTCAATAGGAATAAATGACTCTCTAAAACTTCCGGGTTGTCTCCCTGGCAGTGCTTTCTTTAAAACCATTAAGCTAGGCATATAGTGCTCAAGTAATGGATCCACCCGGATCCCAAGGTATATCAAAGCCAATTTTAATTAATAATGATTTGTAATTTAGTGGTGAGCACAAGGTAACACATATCATGTAATGACGAAGTCTAAATCTCTTCCTATGCATCGGCATTGTCATAAAAGAACAATTCATGCACACAAAGTAAAGGCCAATGCATAGTATAAACAGTTTCTTGCAATTTTATCATATTGGAAACATAGAGAGGTGGATATATAGTTCCTCTCTCACAATAATTGCAAGTAGGAGCAGCAAGAACATGCATATTATATTCATCAAAATCATCATGTGCAACAGTAAAAGGCAACCCATCAATATATTCCTTAATAAGAGCAAACTTCTCCGATATAGTGTAGTTTGGAGAATTCAAAAAGATAATAGGACTATCATGTGTGGGTGCAATAGCAACAATTTCATGTTTAACATAAGGAACTATAGCAAGTTCATCTCCATAAGCATAATTCATATTGGCATCTTGGCCACAAGCATAGCAAGCATCATCAAAAAGGGATATTTCAAAAGAATCAACAGGATCATAACAATCATCATAGCAATCATCCTCCGGTAAGCACGAAGGGAAATTGAACAATGTATGAGTTGAAGAGTTACTCTCATTAGAAGGTGGGCACGGGTAGCTAATCCGCTCTTCCTCCTTTTGTTCTTCGCTCTCCTCATCATCTTTTTCATCCAATGAGCTCACAGTTTCATCAATTTCTTCTTCCATAGACTCTTGCAAAATATTAGTCTCTTCTTGGACAGCGGAGTAGTCCTCAATATATGGTTCAACATGGCATTAGAAGCATAATTATCATAGCAATATTTAAGTACGGCAAAATTTTCAGATTTGTAAAGAGTAGCATCATACTTTTCAATCAAATAAGTAATTTCGTAAGCAGCCTTAAAAGCAACAAATTCTTTAATTTGTTGAACATCATAGTAACTATAAACACCCTTAGCATACGAAGATACGATTCCATTATCACTAAACTCACATTGATTGGGAAGGTGTTTCTCAGGATTTTCACAACAACAAGTAAAATCATATATTTCACATAAATTCAAAGCATAGCATTGCAAACGATGAATTTGACCCAGTAAAAGTTTCCCTTTTTCAGATATTCGGTGTCGCACATAACAAGCATGCTCATCTAAGGATTTGCCCTCAACTAAGCTAGTTGGGGTTTCAGCATGAGCACATAGGGATCGAAGATGATCCAAGTAATAGGCTTCAGCAGTGTGATAGATTTTGAGTGGTTCTTCAACCATTGGTTCAGTAGGTACAATTTTTTTTTGGTATTTTGCGTTTCCTACCCATAAATAAAGATAGAAAACAACTAAGAACAAAAAATAAAAATTACTTAGTGATGAAGCAAACAAGCACACACGAGAATATTCACCCCATGCTATTGCTCCCTGGCAACGACGCCAGAAAAAGGTCTTGATAACCCACAAGTATAGGGGATCGCAACCATTTTCTATAAGTAAGAGTGTCGAACCCAACGAGGAGCTAAAGGCAGAACAAATATTTCCTCAAGTTCTATCGACCACCGATACAACTCTACGCACACTTGACGTTCGCTTTACCTAGAACAAGTATGAAACTAGAAGTATTTTGTAGGTGTTGTTGGATAGGTCTGCAAGATAATAAAGAGCAAGTAAATAAAAAGTAGGGGCTGTTTAGATAAAGAAACAATAAAGTAAATATAGCGAGTGTGGAAAAGTGATGGTAGGAGTTGCGAAATTGCCCCTAAGCAATTGACTACTTTACTAGACCGATAGCAAGTATTATGTGGGAGAGGCCACTGCTAGCATGTCATCCCTGACTTGGAATTCTATGCACTTATGATTGGAACTATTAGCAAGCATCCGCAACTACTAATGTTCATTAAGGTAAAACCCAACCATAGCATTAAGGTATATTGGTCCCCCTTCAATCCCGTATGCATCAATTTCTATGCTAGGTTGAAGCTTCTGTCACTCTTGCCCTCCAATACATAGTCCTATCAACATACAACTAACCCTAGGGTGTGATCCACGCGCGCAATCATATGATGGGCACCAAAGGACAGCAACATAACCACAAGCAAATTAAATCAATCATAGCAATTCATCAACCACCGATAGGACAACGAAAATCTACTCAGACATCATAGGATGGCAACACATCATTGGATAATAATATGAAGCATAAAGCACGATGTTCAAGTAGAGGGTACAGCGGGTTGCGGTAGAGTGGACCGCTGTACATAGAGGGGGGAAGGTGATGGAGATGTTGGTGAAGATGGCAGAGGTGTTGGTGTAGATCGCGGTGATGATGATGGCCCCCAGTGGCACTCCGGTGCCACCGGAAGCGAGGGGGAGAGAGCCCCCCTCCTTCTTCTTCTTCCTTGACCTCCTCCCTAGATGGGAGAAGGGTTTCCCCTCTGGTCCATGGCCTCCATGGCACGGGAGGGGCGAGATCCCCTCCGAGATTGGATATGTCTCTCTGTCTCTCTCTGTTTCTGCGTTCCCAGATTCTTCCCTTTCACCGTTTCTTATATTCCCGGAGATCCGTAACTCCGATTGGGCTGAATTTTTAACACGGTCTCTATCCAGATATTAGCTTTCTTGCGGCGAAAGAAGGGCATCAACCGCCTTACAGGTGGCCCACAAGGGTCAAGTGCGCGCCCCCTGCCTCGTGGCCACCTCAGGCACCGTCTGGCGTGGATTTTTCTTCCCAAAAATCATATATATTCCAAAAAAATCTCCGTTAATTTTTATCCCGTTTGGACTCCGTTTGATATGGATATTCTGCGAAACAAAAAACATGCAACAAACAGGAACTGGCACTGGACACTGGATCAATATGTTAGGCCCGAAAATAGTATAAAAAGTTGCCAAAAGTATATGAAAGTTGTAGAATATTGGCATGGAACAATCAAAAATTATAGATACGATGGAGACGTATCACTCCCCAAAGTCAACTGTCCAAAGGGATTCTTTGTAGACACCGTCCGGATATGGCAACAAGAATGGTTCTATATCACAGAAACCCGCGTCTCTAAGTGGGTAGCTGCTCGAGCCTTTAGATTCGGACCCCCGCTAAGGCTCACATCCTAGACCGACAAGGGTCCGGACTTGGGGCCGGTCAATGAGGTGCTGCTGCTGCTGCTGCAGAAGCGTGATACGTCTCCAACGTATCTATAATTTTTGATTGCTCCATGCTATATTATCTACTGTTTTGGACATTATTGGGCTTTATTATCCACTTTTATATTATTTTTGGGACTAACCTGTTAACCGGAGGCCCAGCGTTGAATTGCTGTTTTTTGCCTGTTTTAGGGTTTCGAAGAAAAGGAATATCAAACGGAGTCCAAACGGAATGAAACCTTCGGGAACATGATTTTCTCAACGAACAAGACCCAGGAGACTTGGACCCTACGTTAAGACACAAAAGAGGAGGCCACGAGGTAGGGGGCGCACCTACCCCACCCCAGGCGCGCCCTCCACCCTCGTGGGCCCCCTGTTACTCCACCGACGTAGTCCTTCCTCCTATATATACCTACGTACCCCCAAACGATCAGATATGGAGCCAAAAACCTAATTCCACCACCGCAACTTTCTGTATCCACGAGATCCCATCTTGGGGCCTGTTCCGGAGCTCCGCCGGAGGGGGCATCGATCACGGAGGGCTTCTACATCAAACACCATAGCCCCTCCGATGAAGTGTGAGTAGTTTACCTCAGACCTACGAGTCCATAGTTATTAGCTAGATGGCTTCTTCTCTCTTTTTGGATCTCAATACAATGTTCTCCCCCTCTCTTTTGGAGAACTATTCGATGTAATCTTGTTTTTGCGGTGTGTTTGTTCAGACCGATGAATTGTGGGTTTATGATCAAGTCTATCTATGAACAATATTTGAATCTTCTCTGAACTCTTTTATGTATGATTGGTTATCTTTGCAAGTCTCTTCGAATTATCAGTTTGGTTTGGCCTACTAGATTGATCTTTCTTGCAATGCGAGAAGTGCTTAGCTTTGGGTTCAATCTTGCGGTGTCCTTTCCCAGTGACAGTAGGGGCAGCAAGGCATGTATTGTATTGTTGCCATCGAGGATAACAAGATTGGGTTTTCATCATATTGCATGAGTCTATCCCTCTACATCATGTCATCTTGCTTAAGGCGTTACTTTGTTCTTAACTTAATACTCTAGATGCATGTTGGATAGCGGTCGATGAGTGGAGTAATAGTAGTAGATGCAGGCAGGAGTCGGTCTACCTGTCTCGGACGTGATGCCTATATACATGATGATACCTAGATATTCTCATAACTATGCTCAATTCTATCAATTGCTCAATAATAATTTGTTCACCCATCGTAGAATACTTATGCTCTCAAGAGAAGCCACTAGTGAAACGTATGGCCCCCAGGTCTATCTTCATCATATTAATCTCCTACTACTTAGTTATTTCCTTTGCTTTTTTACTTTGCCTTTATTTTACTTTGCATCTTTATCACAAAAATACCAACAATATTATCTTATCATATCTATCAGATCTCACTCTCGTAAGTGGCCGTGTAGGGATTGACAACCCCTATTCGCGTTGGTTGCGAGGATTTATTTGTTTTGTGCAGGTACGAGGGACTCGCGCGTAGCCTCCTACTGGATTGATACCTTGGTTCTCAAAAACTGAGGGAAACACTTACGCTACTTTGCTGCATCATCCCTTCCTCTTCGGGGAAAACCAACGCAATGCTCAAGAGGTAGCAAGAAGGATTTCTGGCGCCGTTGCCGGGGAGGTCAACATACCAAGTACCCATCACATACCCTTATCTCCCGCATTACATTATTTGCCATTTGCCTCTCGTTTTCCTCTCCCCCACTTCACCCTTGCCATTTTATTCGCCCTCTCTCTCTCTCTATCCTCCCTCTCTTTCTCTATTTGCCTCTTTTTGCCCGCTTGCTTTTTGTTTGCTTGTGTGTTAGTTTGCTTGCTTGTCACGATGGCTCAAGATAATACTAAATTGTGTGACTTCACCAATACCAACAACAATGATTTTATTAGCACTCTGATTTCTCCTCTTACCGATGCTGAATCTTGTGAAATTAATACTGCTTTGCTGAATCTTGTCATGAAAGATCCGTTTTCCGGACTTCCTAGTGAAGATGCCGCTACCCATCTAAATAGCTTCGTTGATTTGTGTGATATGCAAAAGAAGAAAGATGTGGATAATGATATTGTTAAATTGAAGCTATTTCCTTTTTCGCTTAGAGATCGTGCTAAAGCTTGGTTTTCGTCTTTGCCTAAAAATAGTATTGATTCATGGAACAAGTGCAAAGATGCTTTTATCTCTAAGTATTTTCCTCCCGCTAAGATCATCTCTCTTAGAAACGATATTATGAATTTTAAGCAACTTGATCATGAACATGTTGCACAAGCTTGGGAGAGAATGAAACTAATGATACGTAATTGCCCTACTCATGGTTTAAATTTGTGGATGATTATACAAATTTTTTATGCCGGATTGAATTTTGCTTCTAGAAATCTTTTAGATTCGGCCGCGGGAGGCACTTTTATGGAAATCACTTTAGGAGAAGCTACTAAACTCCTAGATAATATTATGGTTAATTATTATCAATGGCATACTGAAAGATCTACTAATAAAAAGGTGCATGCGATAGAAGAAATTAATGTTTGAGTGGAAAGATGGATGAACTTATGAAATTATTTGCTAATAGGAGTGTTTCTTCTGATCCTAATGATATGCCCTTGTCTACTTTGATTGAGAATAATAATGAATCTATGGATGTGAATTTTGTTGGTAGGAACAATTTTGGTAACAACGCGTATAGAGGAAATTTCAACCCTAGGCCTTATCCTAGTAATCCCTCTAATAATTATGGTAATTCCTACAACAATTCTTATGGAAATTATAATAAGATGCCCTCTGATTTTGAATCTAATATTAAAGAATTTATTACTTCGCAAAAGAATTTTAATGCTTTGATTGAAGAAAAATTTCTTAAGATTGATGAGTTGGCTAGGAACGTTGATAGAATTTCTCTTGATGATGATTCTTTGAAAATTAGATCTATTCCACCTAAGCATGATATCAATGAGTCTCTGAAAGCCATGAGAATTTCCATTGATGAGTGCAAAGAAAGAACCGCTAGGATGCATGCTAAGAAAGATGCCTTTATAAGAGCGTGTTCTTCGAGTTCCTATGAAAATAAAGATGAAGATCTAAAAGTTATTGATGTGTCCCCTATTAAATCTTTGTTTTGCAATATGAATCTTGATAATGATGGGAATGAATATGATCCACCTTTACCTAGAAGGCGTTCCAAGAATTCAGAATTTTTTGACCTTGATGCTAAAATTGATAAAAGTGGAATTGAAGAAATTAAAACCCTAGATGTTGCTAAACCCAATATTATGGATTTCGAGGAATTTAACTATGAAAATTGCTCTTTGATTGATTGTACTTCTTGTTACAATTCGTGCTAAATTCTCCTCATGCTTATAGTCAAAATAAAGCGTTTACTAAACATATCGTTGATGCCTTGACGCAATCTTATGAAGAAAAACTTGAATTGGGAGTTTCTATCCCTAGAAAACTTTATGATGAGTGGGAACCAACTATTAAAATTAAAATTAAAGATCATGAATGTTATGCTTTATGTGATTTGGGTGCTAGTGTTTCCACGATTCCAAAGACTTTGTGTGATTTGTTAGGTTTCCGTGATTTTGATGATTGCTCTCTAAACTTGCACCTTGCGGATTTCACTGTTAAGAAACCTATGGGAAGAATTAATGATATTATTATTATTGCAAATAGGAATTATGTGCCCATAGATTTTATTGTTCCTGACATAGATTGCAATCCTTCATGTCCTATTATTCTTGGTAGACCTTTCCTTAGAACGATTGGTGCAATTACTGATATGAAGGAAGGAAATATTAGATTCCAATTTCCATTAAGGAAAGGCATGGAACACTTTCCTACAAAGAAAATTAAATTAGCTTATAAATCTATTATGAGATCCACTTATGGATTGCCTACCAAAGATGGCAGTACCTAGATCTATCCTTGCTTGTTATGCCTAGCTAGGGGCGTTAAACGATAGCACTTGTTGGCAGACAACCCAATTTTATTTTTATTCCTTGATTTTTGCTGCTGTTTAGTAATAAATAATTTATCTAGCCTGTATTTTGGTTGTGTTTTTTTTAAATAGTGTTTGTGCCAAGTAGAACCGTTGGGAAGACTTGGGGAAAGTCTTGTTACACTTGCTGTAAAAAAACAGAAACTTTAGCGCTCACTAGAACTACTGCCATTTCTATTTGGAGAGTGATATTTAGTTAATTCTTTTTGAAGATGATTAATAGATACATTCCTCACGTCCAGAAATTTATTTTAGAATTTTTGGGGTTCCAGATCTTGCTCTAGATACAGATTACTACAGACTGTTCTGTTTTTGACAGATTCTGTTTTTCGTGTGTTGTTTGCTTATTTTGATGAATCTATGGCTAGTAAAATAGTTTATAAACCGTAGAGAAGTTGAAATACAGTAGGTATAACACCAATATAAATAAAGAATGAGTTCATTACAGTACCTTGAAGTGTTCTTTGATTTTCTTTCGCTAACAGAGCTCACGAGATTTTCTACTTTAAGTTTTGTGTTGTGAAGTTTTCAAGTTTTGGGTAAAGATTTGATGGATTATGGAACAAGGAGTGGCAAGAGCCTAAGCTTGGGGATGCCCATTGCACCCCCAAGATAATCTAAGGACACCTAAAATCTAAAGCTTGGGGATGCCCCGGAAGGCATACCCTCTTTCGTCTACTTCTATCGGTAACTTTACTTGGAGCTATATTTTTATTCGCCACATGATATGTGCTTTGCTTGGAGCGTCTTGTATGATTTGAGTCTTTACTTTTTAGTTTACCACAATCATCCTTGCTGTACACACCTTTTGAGAGAGCCATACATGATTTGGAATTTGTTAGAATACTCTATGTGCTTCGCTTATATCTTTTGAGTTATATAGTTTTGCTCTAGTACTTCACTTATATCTTTTAGAGCACGGTGGTGGATTTGTTTTATAGAAACTATTGATATCTCATGCTTCACTTAGATTATTTTGAGAGTTTCAAATAGCATGGTAATTTCATTAAAATCCTAATATGCCTGGTATACAAGATTAATAATAAAACTTTCTTATGAGTGTGTTGAATACTATGAGAAGTTTGATGCTTGATAATTGTTTTGAGATATAAAGATGGTGATATTGAAGTTGTGCTAGTTGAGTAGTTGTAAATTTGAGAAATACTTGTGTTAAAGTTTGTGATTCCCGTAGCATGCACGTATGGTGAACCGTTATGTGATGAAGTCGGAGCATGATTTATTTTTTGATTGTCTTCCTTATGAGTGGCGGTCGGGGACGAGCGATGGTCTTTTCCTACCAATCTATCCCCTAGGAGCATGCGCGTAATACTTTGCTTTGATAACTTGTAGATTTTTGCAATAAGTATATGAGTTCTTTATGACTAATGTTGAGTCCATGGATTATACGCACTCTCACCCTTCCACCTTTGCTAGCCTCTCTAATACCGCACACCTTTCGCCGGTATTATACACCCACCATATACATTCCTCAAAATAGCCACCATACCTACCTATTATGGCATTTCCATAGCCACTCCGAGATATATTGCCATGCAACTTTCCACCGTTTCGTTTATTATGACACACTCCATCATTGTCATATTGCTTAGCATGATCATGTAGTTGACATCGTATTTGTGGCAAAGCCACCATTCATAATTCTTTCACATGTGTCACTCTTGATTCAATGCATATCCCGGTACATCGCCGAAGGCATTCATATAGAGTCATATTTTGTTCTAAGTATCGAGTTGTAATTGTTGAGTTGTAAGAAAAATAAAAGTCTGATGATCATCATTATTAGAGCATTATCCCAGTGAGGAAAGGATGATGGAGACTATGATTCCCCCACAAGTCGGGATGAGACTCAGGACGAAAAAAAATAGAAAGAAAAGAGGCCAAAAAAATAAGAAGAAAAAAGGCCCAAAAAATGAGAGAGAAAGAGAGAAGGGACAATGTTACTATCCTTTTACCACACTTGTGCTTCAAAGTAGCACCATGATATTCATAGTAGAGAGTCTCTCATGTTATGACTTTCATACACTAGTGGGAATTTTTCATTATATAACTTGGCTTGTATATTCCAATGATGGGCTTCCTCAAAATGCCCTAGGTCTTCATGAGCAAGTAAGTTGGATGCACACCCACTTAGTTTCTTTTTGAGCTTTCATATACTTATAGCTCTAGTGCAGCCGTTGCATGGCAATCCCTACTCACTCACATTGATATCTATTGATGGGCATCTCCATAGCCCGTTGATACACCTAGTTGATGTGAGACAATCTTCTCCCTTTTTGTCTTCTCCACAACCACCATTCTATTCCACCTATAGTGTTATGTCCATGGCTCACCCTCATGTATTGCGTGAAAATTGAAAAAGTTTTGAGAATGTCAAAAGTATGAAACAATTGCTTGGCTTGTCATCGGGGTTGTGCATGATTTAAATATTTTATGTGGTGAAGATGGAGCATAGCCAGAACTATATGTTTTTGTAGGGATAACTTTCTTTGGCCATGTTATTTTGAGAAGACATAATTGTTTTGTTAGTGTACTTGAAGTATTATTATTTTTATGTCAATATTAAACTTTTGTCTTGAATCTTTCGGATCTGAGTATTCATACCACAATTAAGAAGAATTACATTAAAATTATGCCAAGTAGCACTCCGCATCAAAAATTCTGTTTTTATCATTTACCTATTCGAGGACGAGCATGAATTAAGCTTGGGGATGCTTGATACGTCTCCAACGTATCTATAATTTTTGATTGCTCCATGCTATATTATCTACTGTTTTGGACATTATTGGTCTTTATTATCCACTTTTATATTATTTTTGGGACTAACCTATTAACCGGAGGCCCAGCCCAGAATTGATGTTTTTTGCCTGTTTTAGGGTTTCGAAGAAAAGGAATATCAAACGGAGTCCAGACAGAATGAAACCTTTGGGAACGTGATTTTCTCAACGAACAAGACCCAGGAGACTTGGACCCTACGTCAAGACACAAAAGAGGAGGCCACGAGGTAGGGGGCGCGCCTACCCCCCAGTTGCGCCCTCCACCCTCGTGGGCCCCCTGTTGCTCTACCGACATACTCCTTCCTCCTATATATACCTACATACCCCCAAACAATCAGATACGGAGCCAAAACCTAATTCCACCGCCTCAACTTTCTGTATCCACGAGATCCCATCTTGGGGCCTGTTCCAAAGCTTTGCCGGAGGGGGCATCGATCACGAAAGGCTTCTACATCAACACCATAGCCCCTCCGATGAAGTGTGAGTAGTTTACCTCAGACCTACGTGTCCATAGTTATTATCTAGATGGCTTGTTATCTCTTTTTGGATCTCAATACAATGTTCTCCCCCTCTCTTGTGGAGAACTATTCGATGTAATCTTGTTTTTGTGGTGTGTTTGTTGAGACCGATGAATTGTGGGTTTATGATCAAGTCTATCTATGAACAATATTTGAATCTTCTCTGAATTCTTTTATGTATGATTGGTTATCTTTGCAAGTCTCTTCGAATTATCAGTTTGGTTTGGCCTACTAGATTGATCTTTCTTGCAATGGGAGAAGTGCTTAGCTTTGGGTTCAATCTTGCGGTGTCCTTTCCCAGTGACAGTAGGGGCAGCAAGGCACGTATTGTATTGTTGCCATCGAGGATAACAAGATTGGGTTTTCATCATATTGCATGAGTCTATCCCTCTACATCATGTCATCTTGCTTAAGGCATTACTCTGTTCTTAACTTAATACTCTAGATGCATGCTGGATAGCGGTCGATGAGTGGAGTAATAGTAGTAGATGCAGGCAGGAGTCGGTCTACTTGTCTCGGACGTGATGCCTATATACATGATGATACCTAGATATTCTCATAACTATGCTCAATTCTGTCAATTGCTCAACAGTAATTTGTTCACCCACCGTAGAATACTTATGCTCTCGAGAGAAGCCAATAGTGAAACCTATGCCCCCGGGTCTATCTTCATCATATTAATCTCCTACTACTTACTTATTTCCTTTGCTTTTTTACTTTGCCTTTATTTTACTTTGCATCTTTATCACAAAATACCAAAAATATTATCTTATCATATCTATCACATCTCACTCTCGTAAGTGGCCGTGTAGAGATTGACAACCCCTATTCGCGTTGGTTGCGAGGATTTATTTGTTTTGTGCAGGTACGAGGGATTCGCGCGTAGCCTCCTACTGGATTGATACCTTGGTTCTCAAAAGCTGAGGGAAATACTTACACTACTTTACTGCATCATCCCTTCCTCTTCGTGGAAAACGAACGCAATGCTCAAGAGGTAGCAAAGCGCATCCAAGGCATGATAGCGAAGGACATTACCCTCGCTAATGTGATCCAAGTGATGTTGATCCGACGAGCACATCCCTGACAGCGGTGATCCCTCGGGATGTGGGAGTTCAATCCGGAAGGGCCGCAAACCCTACAACGGTTCTATGACACAACGCATAATGGGATCTGGAAGCTGCTTTTCAAGAAGCAGAAGTCGTGGCCAAAGTCATCGGACAACACATGCCTCGACTGCAATCATCCAGCCTCCGAGGTAAATAAAACCTCCGAACACCAATTGGTGCGTCTATCCTAAGGAGAAGTATTGAATAGTCCATCTCCAAAACAAGTCTGAACCAAAAGGGCGGAGTAGATCCGGTGTTAAGCTCCGCTCCCCAAAAACCTAGCCGATCCTCTACTAATGAGGATGCTGGTCCCGGCACCATATCAGGTGCCGGTAAAGAAGGACAAGAAGAAGAAGAAGAAGAAGAAGAAGAAAGAGGAGGGCGCTTCGGACGCAATGTCCGGAGAAGCTGATGCCCAGTCCTCTCATGAGGGCGATGACGAAGACGAGGAGGAGGAGGTAGAAGATGATCCTCTAGGCAAGGGCAAGAAGAGGGCGGCCTCCGAAGACCTGGAGGCCGAAGCATCCAAGAGGGACAAGATTACCCTCTCCGATGACTCGGAATCAGATGCCGAGGCCATCCCGAAACACCGTTGCCGGACCAAGCCCCAAGCCGACTCGTAAGTAGTCCGGATTTTTTCTTCACATACATCCAATCTCTATGGACTGTTATATAACTCTAAGTTCTATTTTTTGGTCCGGCCCGCAGTCTCCCCCCAGCAATCCTCATCCTCGGGGGATCTGCCGCCGGAGATGATGGAGAGCAAATCGCCTCCCCCAGCCTCCACGTCGCCTAGGGCGGATGACACCGAGGTGTCATCGCATAGGCCCTCCCCCGATCTCGAAGAGATGCGGGGGGGGGGGCGACTTAACAGCGCCAGAGGGCAACACCTCGGCTGCCGAAGGACTGGGGGGTACGACCCCCACAAAGACCGGTGACGGGGGCCCCGGTCAGTCCGACCCACAGCCGCATACTACTCCGGAGACCCCAACGGCTCTGGAGTCTAGTGAGCAACTCCCTGCAGGGGAAGGGGGAGTGGCATCCTCTATTAATCCGGAGGCGCCGAATACCACGGTGGACGTACTACAAAGTGCATCCGTCCTGGATGAGCACCGTATCCTTATGGGTACGGTGTCTGAGAAGATTCAGTCCGCCAAGAGCGGGCTGAACGAAGCCTTTCTCTAGCCTGTTAGCAGGCTTCAAGGTACATAATGTAATATTTTTGACCAGTTTCACGAGAAATATGCCTGTATATAGACAATAGCCCCCGAGACTCTGTTCAGTTCTTTGAAAGAAAAGTGAGCAGAGGACCAATAGTGAGTTGTTAGATGGTAACATGCTATTTTATTTGGATTAAAACAAGCCTCCTTGTTAGCAGTGACTGCCTAGTCAGCATAAATTTCTGAACTCAAACGGAAACTAGAGCGAGCTGATGAGGACCTAGTCCTCGTGAACAAACGGCTCGACCAAGCGCAAGGTATGAAATACTCTTATTTTATGCATGTTTATGTCTGTATTCTGTGGGATGTTCCAGAGCTGCAATGTGTGTGTTTGGTGCAGATGGTGCTGCCGCGGTTGAAACCCTCAGGGGCGAGCTTACCCAAGCCAAGGAGCGGGCTAGGGTAAGCAAGGCGGCTGCTGATAAAGCGGATGTGGACTTGACGACCGAACAGGCCGCTCGGCACCATTTTGAGGAACGGGTGACCGAGGTGGAGCAAAAGCTCAAGGACACCACCCACAAGTGTGAGTCCTTAGAAGAGGAAAATAAGGCGAAGGGGACCGAACTCGCCAAGGCCTTCAAGACACCAAGAAGGCGTGGTCCGAGTCCCGTGCGGTGCGCGAGGAAATCCGTCAAGCCGGACAGATAGCGGCTGGTAAGCCCTTTCCGTTACAGGCTAAATTTGGGGATCGGGGGTATGCCTTGCTTAATCGACTATGGAGTTCTCCAGACACATATGCAAATCTACCGAAGAGTGCTGCGGACGCCGCCCAATTCTTCTGGGCCCAGGAGAGGTACGCAACGGAGAAGCTATTCTGGTCACAGTTTGCGGGGCAGGAGCATCCCGCACTGCTAAATGACCAAATGGCACAATGGGCGGAGCTGCACAAGATGTCCAGCGCAGCCATGAAGGACGTAATAGTCCGGTTGTGGCCGACCGAAGCCGTTCCGGACAGCTACTTCGGCCTCGTGTGGCATCTCGTCGATGCGCTGCCCCGAATCGACACCGTCAAGAAGTGGTCCTGCATAGAAGGAGCGTGAATGGCCTTCGCTCATGTTAAGATGCACTGGGCAAAGATGAAGGCTAAAAAGGTGGCAGTTGAGGGCCCGCCCGAAAGCAAGGACCATCGCACACCGGAGCGCCATTTTGAGGACGTACTAAAAGGTGCCCGTCTTGTAGAAGGCCAATGCTTGAAGGATGTAGTGTTCGAGTGAACGAGTCCGAACAATTCGGGAGTTTGTATTATGAACTAAGGCTTTTGTAATATATTCGTGCCTTTATGAAGGGTTGTATCCTCCTATGTGGCCGTTTTTATATTTGAGAGTTCCCAGTCGTCGGCTTCAACCCCCATGTAGATACTACTGGGTGTTTGGAATTGCGCATTGATACATCTCCAACGTATCTATAATTTTTGATTGTTCCACGCTATTATATTATCAACCTTGGATGTTTTATATGCATTTATATGCTATTCTATATGATTTTTGGGACTAACCTATTAACCTAGAGCCTAGCGCCAGTTTCTTTTTTTTCCTTGTTTTAGAGTATTGCAAAAAAGGAAAATCAAACGAAGTCCAATTGACCTGAAACTTCACGGAACTTATTTTTGGAATGGAAGCAAGCTAGGAGACTTGGAGTAGACGTCAGGGAAGCTTCGAGGGAGGCACGAGGCAGGGAGGCGTGCCCTACCCCCCTGGGTGTGCCCCCCACCCTCGTGGGCCCCTCGTGGCTCCCCTGACCGACTTCTTTCGCCTATATATATCAATATACCCTAGAAACATCGGAGATCACAATAGATCAGGAGTTCCGCCACCAGAAGCCTCCATAGCCACAGAAAACCAATCTAGACCCGTTCCGACACCCTGCCGGAGGGGGAAATTCCTCTCCGGTGGCCATCTTCATCATCCCGGTGCTCTCCATGACGAGGAGGGAGTAGTTCGCCCTCGGGGCTGAGGGTATGTACCAGTAGCTATGTGTTTGATCTCTCTCTCTCTCTCATGTTCTTGAGGTGGTACGATCTTGATGTATCGCAAGCTTTGCTATTATAGTTGGATCTTATGATGTTTCTCCCCCTCTACTCTCTTGTAATGCATTGAGTTTTCCCTTTGAAGTTATCTTATCGGGTTGAGTCTTTAAGGATTTGAGAACACTTGATATATGTCTTGCATGTGCTTATCTGTGGTGACAATGGGATATCACGTGTTCCACTTGATGTATGTTTTGGTGATCAACTTGCGAGTTCCGTGACCTCGTGAACTTATCCATAGGGGTTGGCACACGTTTTCGTCTTGACTCTCTGGTAGAAACTTTGGGGCACCCTTTGAAGTTCTTTGTGTTGGTTGAATAGATGAATCTGAGATTGTGTGATGCATATCGTATAATCATGCCCATGGATACTTGAGGTGACATTGGAGTATCTAGGTGACATTAGGGTTTTGGTTGATTTGTGTCTTAAGGTGTTATTCTAGTACAAACTCTATGATAGATTGAACGAAAAGAATAGCTTCGTGTTATTTTACTACGGACTCTTGAATAGATCGATCACAAAGGATAACTTTGAGGTGGTTTCATACCCTACCATAATCTCTTCGTTTGTTCTCCGCTATTAGTGACTTTGGAGTGACTCTTTGTTGCATGTTGAGGGATAGTTATATGATCCAATTATGTTATTATTGTTGAGAGAACTTGCACTAGTGAAAGTATGAACCTTGGGCCTTGTTTCAACACATTGCAAAACCATTTGTGCTCACTTTTGTCATTAGTTACCTTGCTATTTTTATATTTCCAAATTACAAAAACCTATATCTACCATCCATATTACACTTGTATCACCATCTCTTTGCTGAGCTAGTGCACCTATACAATTTACCATTGTATTGGGTGTGTTGGGGACACAAGAGACTCTTTGTTATTTGGTTGCAAGGTTGCTTGAGAGAGGCCATCTTCATCCAACGCCTCCTACGGATTGATAAACCTTAGGTCATCAACTTGAGGGAAATTTGCTACTGTCCTACAAACCTCTGCACTTGGAGGCCCAACAACGTCTACAAGAAGAAGGTTGTGTAGTAGACATCAAGCTCTTTTCTGGCGCCGTTGCCGGGAAGGTTAGCGCTTGAAGGTATATCTTTAGACCTTGCAATCTAATCTTTTTGTTTCTTGTTTTAGCACTAGTTTATTTTATAAAAGAAAAAAATGGAATTGAGTTTGCCTCATACGCTTCATCTTTTTAATATCTTTCGTGAGAATGATGGAAAGGAAAATTGTGCTCAAGTGCTAGAAGAAGAAGTCTATAAAATGTTTGGCACTAAATGTTTTAATGATGAGCGTGATTGCAATGTTGTTAGTATGAACTCCTTGAATATCCATAGTACTAATGATGATTGCACCAGTCATGATGAAAATATATCTTATAAGCATGTCGATTTTTGTGGAGTGCATAGAGTTTGCAAGTAATACCAAACAGGGAAGATAGATTTTGCAAGAGGCATAAGTATTTAGAAACTAAATGGTTGCAAGAAAGGCTAGATGTTTGTGCTGAAAATTTAAACTTTCTTAGCCATACTTGTGAACTTTGCAATGAATGTGATCATTTCAATAACCAATGCAAATTATTTCATGATCGTATCGTGTCCAAAAATTGTGATGACTTGATTTCCCTTGCACATCATAATGAACTTAGTTTGCTTTTGGGTTATGAAGAAATGAAACGTATAACTAAGGTTATTCTAGAATTTGCACTTGACAGAGTTCTTGATTTTGATCTAGAGGAAATTGTAAGTGCATCTAGTGCCCCTTAGTGATTTTGGTGTATTGAAGACTTATAGGTTAAGGGACTAATGCGTGTGTGAGTGTACACAGGTCTATAAGTCTATGAGGAGTTTGATATTTACAGGAAAAGTCGACCCCTATAAATGAATATCTTCGACTGAAGATTTTGGTATTTCTGAAGACCTTCATGAAGACTTTGAAAGTGAAGAAATTGGTGTGTCCGTGAAGACTTGATATTCATGCGAGGAATATGAAGCTTGAAGACTTTCATTTTCATAGTTTTGTTTTTCTCTTTCTTGAGTCATAGGAAACACCGTACTGTTAAAGGGGGTCGAGGAAATACTAAGGAAAAATTTCCATGTGATGCTCAACTCAAAATCCTACACCTACCAATCCCTTCGAGTGAAGCCATTGGAAATCTCATACAGTTCAGTCAATTTCTTCAGTGACAGAGACGAAGTTCTTCTGGTCTCTGAGGAATTTGTCCTGACTGAGGAGTTAGGAATTCGCCAGTGCGGATTGCCTACACAGTGAGGAACATGATAGCCCTGAGGATTTTGCTACTCAAAATTCCGACCGTTGCTGTGCTATGCGCCAGCTGTTCCAAAATATCTATCCACCTAACGGTCATATCATTGAAGGGCATTTATGTCTTATCATGTCGGGCTGCTCCCTAGGCTATAAATAGCCGCCCCCTACAACCACTAGCTGGTTGAGGCTGCTCCGAGAGAAACGACACTTGTCATTTGAGAGCAACCCATCCTCGAGGACTTTGAGCGAAAATCATCAAGTGAGGAAAAACCAAAAACCCAAAACCCAAACACCTACAAACCCCAAGTGATTGAGCATCACTGAAGAGATTGATCCTGAGTGGATCCGACGCTTGTTACCTTTGAAGACTGTGCTTCTTCCAGACGGTTAGGCGTCATGGTCTAGAGCATCCAAGAGGAATTGTGGATCGCCGGGTGACCAAGTTTGTGAAGGTTTGGAAGTCGCCTGAAGACTTACCACGAGTGATTGGACGAGGTCTGTGTGACCTTAGTTCAAGGAGAATACGGTGAGGACTGGGTGTCTTGGACTAAGTGTCCTTGACTGGGTGTCCGGGACTGTGTGTCCTCGAGTTTAAATACTCAGCCGCTCCAACCAGACGTACAACTGAGACAGCAGTTGGAACTGGTCTACCAAATCATTGTCTTCACCGAGCTTACTGGTTCTATTTCCTCAACTCTTTCATTTCCTCATAACTGTGTTGTATGTTTGTTCATATCTGTGTTTGAAGACTTTGACTGAAGACTTTCTCAATTTCCTCAGTTCAATTTCTTCAGTCTGTTTGTCTTCATCCTGTGTTATCCTGTGATTACGCTTCCTGTACTCTGTGCCTGTCTTCATTTCATCATGATGACTATGCTTGTATTCTGTTATGTTTACCTTTGAGTACTTATTCCGCTGCTAGTAGTTCTTCGCTAAGGAATTTCCTCACCGGCAAATTCCTCAGTGAAGAATTTCATAAAAATCGCCTATTCACCCCCCTCTAGTCGATATAACGCACTTTCAATTGGTATCAGAGCAAGGTACTCCCTTGTTCTGTGTGATTTTGGTTTAACCGCCTGGAGTTTTAGTTATGTCGACCGCAGGTATGATCAAGGTCTCTGCTGGGTGTCCTACCTTCGATGGGACGGACTACCCCTACTGGAAGAATAAGATGCGAATGCATCTTGAAGCAATTGATAACGATCTCTGGTATGTTGTGGAAAATGGTGTTCCCTCAGTCACACCTTCTCTGAATGCTGCCGATGTGAAGAGATTCAAGCAACTCGACTCTCAAGCGAAGAATATCATATGTGGCCATCTGAGCAAAGGACAGTATGGCAGAGTGAGTGCTTTGGAAACAGCGAAGCTTATCTGGGATAGGTTGTCCAAAGTGAATGAAGGAGTCTCAACTCAGCGTGACTCTCGAGTTGATGTTCTTCGCAATCTCTTCAACCGCTTCAAAAGACTCGACAATGAAAATGTTCAACAAACCTTCGATCGCCTCACTGACATCTCAAATGAGCTTCAAGCACTTGGTGCCACTGACATCACCGACCATGAGGTGGTGAAGAAATTGCTGAGATCGCTTGATTCTTCATTTGACACTCTGGCATTGATGATACAAGAACGTGCTGATTACAAGTCACTTGATCCCGCTGATATTCTCGAGAGGCTAAATACTCATGAGTTCCAACTTGCTGAAAAGAGAGATCTCTATGGTTCAAGCTATGGCAGAACACGTGCACTGAAGGCCAAGGCAGTATCTGAGTCCGAAGATGAAGACTCTGGTAGCAGCCTTGGTGATCCTGAAGAACTGAGCCATGATCTGGCTCTGCTCGTGAAGAAGTTCCAAAAGTTCTCAAGACGTGGTCGCCTTGGAAGATCCTCAAGGAGCAATGATTCCTCATCCAGTGACTACAAGAAGAGGCTCTGTCACAAGTGCAAGAAACCTGGACATTTCATTCAAGATTGTCCTCAGTGGGAAAAGGAATCAAAGAAGAAGAAATACAAGGATTACAGTTCTGATGATGCAAAGAAAAAGAAGAAATCCACAAAATCCTCATCATCAAAATCCTCAAAGCCTTCATATCACAAGAAGAGCAGCTCCAAGAAGGCCAGGGCATTCATTGGCAAGGAAATGGACTCTGAGGCTGAATCTGAAGAAAATGAGGAAGAGGAGTCATCTGAGGAGTCCGAATCCGGAGTGGCGAGCCTTGCTCTCGCTACTGCATTCGTCAGCAAGTCTATCTTCAACATTGAGGAAAATGACCTCACCAACAAGGCTGATGAAGGGGATGATGACTACGCTCCCACCTATTGCTTCATGGCAAAGGGTGCCAAGGTACTCAAATATACCTCCTCTGAATCAAGTGAGAATGAATCTGATGAAAACCTTAAGCCCAGCTATTCTAAACTTGCTAAGATTGCTATAAAACAACAAAGGGCTTTAGAAAAGGTTCAAAACATGCTAAATAAAAGTGATGATATGTTGGGTGAAGAAATGGATCGCACTGAAACTTTGACTGAAAATCTTCAGAGACTTCAGTCCAAGCTTGACAAACTTCAAAGTCATCATAACACTCTCTTATCGGATCATGAGAAGCTTTCTTATGAATTTCTTCAAAGAAAGCAAGACCTTGAGAAGCTAAGAGTGAGTTATGAAGATCTTCAGAAGGAGCGCGATTCATTACTTGCTCAACAAATCAGCGCATCTCAGGAAGAATTTGTTCCTCCATGCTTGAAGTGCATTGAACGTGAATCTGCTAATTCTTCACCTGAATGTTCAAATGCTGCTAATGTTTCAAATTCTTCACATGCCTCTGCTATCACTAATTCCTCATCTGAGGACATTGCTAGTATCACTGACGATGCAGGGCTGAAGGAATTGTACACGACAGGCATGTACAAAAGCCTCAAAGGGCATCAGGCTCTTTGTGATGTGCTTAAAAAGCAAATCCTCAACAGGAACCCTAGGAAAGAGGGTATCGCCTTTGAGAGGAAACTCAATGCTGATGGTACATATTGGAAGCCTGAGCAGTACCCCAAAACTACATGGGTTGCTGCAAAGGGACCTCCAGTTGATCCATCTAACTTATCTGGATTTGCATGTGAATCTCCTCATTCTGATGATGAGTCAATTGACTCCAACTATAAGCTATTCAAAAATCAGAATGGTGAAGTATTTGCTAGATATGTTGGCACTAACTGCAGGAACGGCTCCCCTGTGAAGAAAATCTGGGTTCCCAAAAGATGCCTTGAAAATCTTCAGGTGAATGTCATCATGACGCCACCTGTGAAGAATAGGAACCCCAGATCAAATTCTTCATATGGACCAAATTCTTCATATGGATCAAAGTCCTCATATGAACATCATCGTGCTAACCCGTCTGTTTCGCAGGGAAGATCTAAGGATTATGGATATGTGCATTATTCTTCAAATCATTATGTCCATAAGTCCTCGAAGAATTTCTCTGCTTACTCTTATGCTTACTCTAACCCCTCTTATGTGAAACGAAATGGACTGGCTTCTATGCCATCCTTCTCGTATGGAGCTCGCAGAATGATGAACTCTTTGCCACCCCTTCAGATGTGGGTGGTGAAGAAAAAGAACTAATCTCTTCTGCAGGGTCAGGTCTCCAGACGCACGTAATCGTCTGAAGAATTTGCTGGAGACCTGAGCATGCCTGAAAGGACGCAGGCTAATCATGAAGAAATGAACTTTCATTTCTCACGTCCTCATATTGCTTTATCAGTTCTTTTACTTGATGAAATTGATCTGATGAATTGATGTCATATTCTTCACTGATGAAGTATATGAGTTTGTAAGCTGCACTAATTCATCTGCAGGATGATCAACCCAAAGCCACTGAGTGGGTCCTCGATAGTGGATGTACAAACCACATGACTGGTGACAAGAATCTATTGATGGATGCTCCATTATCACCGTCGCATCTGAAGCATATCATCTTTGCTGACAAAGGCAAAAGTCAGGTATTGGGTCTAGGTAAGGTTGCGATTACAAAGGATCGACACATGGACAAAGTCATGCTTGTTGAGTCCTTAGGATACAACCTTATGTCTGTCTCAATGCTTTGTGATCTTGATATGGTTGTTGTCTTTGGCAAGTACCGTTGTGTTGTGGTTATGGAAGCTGACAATTCCAAAGTCTTCGAAGGCTTTAGGAGAGGAGACCTGTATATTGTTGATTTCTCTACAGGACCACAACCAGCCGTGTGCTTACTTGCAAAAGCTTCAGAAGGCTGGCTCTGGCATCGACGACTTGGTCATGCAGGCATGAGGAATTTGCACACGCTTGCGAAGAAGAAGCATGTCATTGGCATCGAGAATGTCAAATTCCTCAAGGATCACCTATGCGGAGCCTGTGAAGCTGGGAAGATGACCAAGGCCAAGCATCCAGCGAAGACTATCATGACCACCACTCGCCCATTTGAATTGCTTCACATGGATCTCTTTGGTCCTAATCATTATTCTGCTATCTCAAATGAAGCATCTCAATATGGCTTTGTTATTGTTGATGATTATTCTCGTTACACATGGGTACACCTTGTTACTTACAAACATGAAGTGCAGGAAGTCTTCAAACGATTTTCCTCGAGGGCTTCAACCAACTTTGGTGTGAAGATCAAGCACATCAGAAGTGACAATGGCACTGAGTTCAAGAATTCTGGTCTCGATGACTATCTTGATGAACTTGGTATTACTCATGAGTTATCTGCTCCTTACACTCCTCAGCAGAACGGCGTCGTGGAGCGCAAGAACAGGACTCTTGCTGAGATGGCTCGCACTATGCTTGATGAATACAAAACGCCTCGTCGTTTCTGGACTGAGGCAATTGATACTGCGTGCCACATCATCAACAGAGTATATCTTCACAAATTCTTCAAAAAGACTGCCTATGAACTCCTCACTGATAAGAAACCCAATGTAAGTTATTTCAAAGTCTTCGGTGCTAAATGTTGGATTAGAGATCCTCATCACAACTCAAAATTTGCACCGAAAGCACATGAAGGTTTTATGCTTGGTTACGGAAAGGACTCGCACACCTACAGAGTCTTCAACAACGTTCTTCACAAAGTTGTTGAAACTGTAGATGTGCGGTTCGATGAAACTAATGGCTCGCAAAGAGAGCACCTACCTACTGTGATAGATGAACCAGCACCTGAGGAAACTATCAAGTTCAAGGCTACTGAGGATGTCATTCCTACTGAAGAATCTGCTGAAGAATTCATTCCAGAACATGAAGAACATCGAGCTAATGCACCTGAAGAAAATGGTGCTGAAGAAAACGCTGATCAAACTCTTCAACGACAACCAGCTCATCCTCGCATTGCAAAAGAAGTGCAAGTTGAAAAGATCATCAATGACATCAAAGCGCCAGGTCCTCTCACACGCTCAAAAGCTTCACATTTGTCTAACTTTTGTGGGCAGTATGCTTTTGTCTCTATTACAGAGCCCACTAAGGTAGATGAAGCATTTCTGGAGCCTGAGTGGATTCAGGCCATGCAAGAAGAATTACATCAGTTCGAGCTCAACAATGTCTGGGAACTGGTCAAACGTCCAGATCCTCGCAAGCACAATATCATCGGCACAAAGTGGATCTACCGCAACAAGCAAGATGAAAATGGCCTTGTTGTGAGGAATAAGGCACGGCTTGTAGCTCAAGGCTACACACAGGTTGAAGGAATTGATTTCGATGAAACTTTTGCACCTGTTGCTAGACTTGAGGCTATTCGCATATTACTTGCTTATGCTAACCATCATGATATCACTCTATATCAAATGGATGTGAAAAGTGCATTCCTCAATGGTAAGCTTGAGGAAGAAGTATATGTTGCTCAACCCCCAGGTTTTGAAGATCCAAAGAATCCTGACAAAGTCTTCAGACTCAACAAGGCCCTCTATGGCCTCAAGCAGGCCCCACGGGCTTGGTATGATACTTTGAAGGAACTCTTCATGAAGAAAGGCTTCAAACCCGGTTCACTCGACCCTACTCTTTTCACTAAATCTTATGATGGTGAATTGTTTGTGTGCCAAGTATATGTTGATGATATTATCTTTGGCTGTACTGACCAACGTTATAGTGATGAATTTGCCTATATGATGAGTGAAGAATATCAAATGTCTAGTATGGGAGAGTTGAAATTCTTCTTAGGTCTTCAAATTCGTCAACAACACAATGGCATATTCATATCTCAGGAGAAATACCTCAAGGATGTACTGAGGAAATT
Organism: Triticum aestivum; assembly: GCF_018294505.1. NCBI lineage: Eukaryota > Viridiplantae > Streptophyta > Magnoliopsida > Poales > Poaceae > Triticum > Triticum aestivum. The sequence goes on from NC_057800.1 coordinate 587,478,421, forward strand.
CGGCATGCAAGATTGCAAAGGCGTCAAAATTCCTATGCCCACAAATGGCCATCTGTGCACTGATGAAAATGGTATTGACTTCGATCATAAGGTATACCGCTCCATGATAGGTTCCTTATTATACTTATGTGCATCTAGGCCAGATATAATGCTTAGTGTTTGCATGTGTGCCCGATTTCAAGCTGCACCGAAGGAATCACACCATAAGGCTGTGAAGCATATTCTTCGATATCTAGCTCACACACCAACACTTGGATTATGGTACCCCAAGGGCTCGGCTTTTGATCTTGTTGGATATTCTGACTCTGACTATGCTGGTGATCGTGTGGATCGCAAGTCAACATCTGGTACATGTCATTTCCTCGGACGATCTTTGGTCTGTTGGTCCTCGAAGAAACAGAACTGCGTATCACTATCTACTGCTGAAGCTGAGTACATTGCCGCTGGTTCTTGCTGTGCCCAATTGCTATGGATGAAGCAAACTCTCAAGGACTACGGCGTCAACATGAAGAATGTGCCTCTCTTATGTGACAATGAGAGTGCCATCAAGATTGCTCACAACCCAGTTCAGCACTCGAAGACAAAGCACATTCAGATTCGTCATCATTTTCTTCGTGATCATGTGTTGAAGGGCGACATTTCTATTGAGCATGTGAAGACTGAAGAACAGCTAGCCGATATCTTCACAAAGCCCTTGGATGAGAAGAGATTTAGCAAGTTGCGGTGTGAGCTAAATATCCTAGAATCTTCGAATGTTCTTTGAAAAGGACACTCATCCTAACACTTATGCAAAATTGATGACTTAGATGTGCAACACATGAAGAAACGTTTTACTTCAATCAATGAAGAATAACACTCTTAGTGTGAAGAAATTAATGAAGAATTTGATTCTCAGAACCCTACGATAATTGTACGCGGTGTCTGAAATCATCATTCTTATACGGTGGGTCACGCCACCACCAAAAGTTGAAATTCCTCAAATTATTCATATTCTTCAACTTTGCATAGTTTTCACTGGTTCCGTTGTTTTTCTTCATTGGCTATATATATATGAGTTTATGTCCTCTACATCATTCACTTATTGCTATTTCTTCAAGTTGGTTTTCTGCTAAGTGAATGTGATCGGACCCTTCCCCTCTATGCTATACTCAACCCAATCTATTCACAAATTCTTCATGTGCGTTCTATTTGAAACTCGTTCAAAATCTTCACTGTGTCCTTGTCAGCTGAAGAAATTGAGAACGGAACTTTAAAACTAATCTTATCCAAATTTTCGGTTTTGCCGCTCAAATCATTCCGCATCCCATGATAAATTTTTAATTCACCCACGATCTTACACGATCTCCACTACACAGTACGTGGGTGACACATGTCGTGCGAAGGAGAAGGGTCAGGGGCACGTTCGTCCCAAATCTTCGGGCGAACAGTTTTTCACTGCTACTATAAATACCCCCTCATCCCTTCCTCACTTCCTTTACTCCGCTCGATCTCTCTCTCCCACTCGAGCTTCCCAAACCCTAGCGCCGCCGCTACTCCATCGTCGCCGGTGAGGAAGAGCTTCACTGCCTCGACCTCGTCGTCGTCGTACTCGCGCCGACCGCGGAAATCTTCACCTCCGCCGCCGCCGTAGACGTCTTCCTCCGCCAAGTTAGGGCGTGGAAGATCTACACCGACGAACTCCACTGTTTCACCTCACTATTCGTCGTATTCTTCATTCGGGGTAATTAAAAGTTACTTTTACTGCCCTCTTTGATTCGAAGTTTCTCTATAAAATCTTCAAAGGTGTTTTATTCTTCAAATCTTCACACACTAAACACCTCTCATGTCATATGTTCTTGATTCGTTTCTCTAAGCATCATTTTTCTTCAAGATTCCTCAATTGTGTGGATCTTCGATCTATACAACTCTGGAACCTAAGACAAAGAACGCTTAGTGAAAATCCTCAAGACTCATTTGGTCAAATTCCTCAAACTTGTTCTTTAAAAAAAACCTTCTGAGAACGCATATGACCTCTCCAAATTCCTCGCAACTATACTCTGTTCACAGGTACACATGTCAGCTACTGAATCACTAGGTTCTCATCAACTTAACTCATTTGCAGCGTTCCTCGAAGAAAAGTTGCATACTTCTTCAGAGAATTCGATTGTTCAAATTCCTCAACTGAAGAAAATGGCTGATGGTAAAAGGCCACAGAAGGGAGGAAAGAGGCCTGAGGTAAATACAACGTTTGAGATCCCTGATGACATATATGCTGGGTACTGCACACCTACTGAGGAAACCAAGAATGAGCGCAAAGTGCGCAAACAGAGGATAGAGAGGAGATGGGCAAGAGAATGGAGGGAGTACAGATATGTCACTCCTAAGTACATGAAGAAATTCGCACTCAATCCTCCATGCCCAAGAGCTCCATTGGCACCTGGCCAAGTAGCAGATCCCACCAGCCTCAAGCGCGGTGAGGACTATCCTGATGAATGGGCCAAGCGCCAAGGCAAGTTGGCCAAGCAAGCCAGAGAAGCAATGAGGAAATTCAATGAAGACTCTGCTGTGGCTGCTGCTGCCTCTGCTGAGGCCTCTGTCAAGCCGAGGAAATCCATGCCTAAGAAGCCTGCTCGTAAGACAAGTGCTTCACCAACAGTGCCCTCACGGCCAAGTTCCTCAGCTGCGCCCTCACGGCCAGACTCTTCAAGGTCCTCACGACCAATCCCTCAAGCTGCTCCTTCAAAATCCTCAGCACCTCCTCCAAAGTCCTCAGCTGTTCCGACAAAGTCCTCAGCACCTGCGCATCTGGCCTCGTGCCAAAGGACTACAGGCATCTCCATTGCCTCTGGTGTCTCAGCAAGCTCCTCAGCTGCACCAAATTCTTCATCTGGCCCCACTCTGATGAAGACCAAGGCAACTGCTGGACGAGGTCCTCGGCCAAGTCCTCAAAAGAAGCAAGTCGCTTTCCAAGTGCCATCTGAAGAAGATGAAGCTGATGATGATGAACTTGCAGAAATCATCAGAGACAGACAAGTTAGGGCCGCTAGAGCCAAAGGCACACCTGTGCCACTGCTTTTGGATCCCAAGCTGATCCTCGACTACATTGATCTCTGGCACAAGGACCCAAATACTCCTATGCCTGACTTCAAGCTGACGCCTGGTCAAAATCACATGCTGACTCATTTCATCCAAGAGGAGAAATGGAAATATGATCAGGCCAGGCAGATCAAGAAGGCCCAGTACAGAAAGGAGAAATACCTGAAGAACAACGTTGTCACTATGACCACTGATGAACTTGTAAAAATCCAATCTGAAATCAAAACCCTCAGCGATGACTTCCAAGCCTACTATGCTGATTGGCAAGGAGCCAAAGTTAGATTTGTAAAGATAACTGAACAGTTCACTTCAAATGTTGCTGCCCCAACGCAACAGGAAATTCCTCAGGCTGAAGCATCTGCTCAGCCGACTGAAGAACATGCCAGCACCGCTGATGACAATCAGGCTGCTGAAGAAAATGTGAGTTCCAGGGCTGATGACTGCATTCCAGCCACTGAAGAAATTGCCAGGGCACCCACTAGTGGTGTGCCTGAAGAAACTGAAGAACTCAGGGCAACTGCATCAGTTGTGCCTGAAGAAAATCAACCAGATTCCTCAGCTGCTCCTGCACCAACTTCAACTCCAATCCTTCCATCTGCATCAGATGTGAAGAAGACCAAGGCTGCAGAGCATGCTGCAGTGAAGAAAAGGAAAGCATCAGCTGCTTCAGATTCTTCAGCTCCGAAGAAAATGAAGCCTATGACAAGCTCATTTGCACATCCGATTGATGTTGTTCCCATCTCAACCAGGCCATCAAAGGACCTTGTTCCTTTTGATGAAGAATATGTGATCCCCAGCGGATCTGATGAAGAAACTCCTTCTGCTGCTTCGTCTGAACCGTTGGATGAAGAAATTGAAGTGGATGCGATCCCTTCAACACCTATCATCTCCTCGCCTATGCCTCAGTTCACAGCTGAAGAGGCTGGCGTTGAAGAAATGGAAGATGAAGATGTGGACATTGGCTGCTCCACACCCGTAATCAGTGATGAATTCTGGGAAAGTCAGCATCCAAACTCTCCAATGTTCACCCCTCTACAGCAAATTCCTCAGTCCCCCACACAAACTGTTCACATGGGCTCTGAAGAAACTCATCCCACTGCATCTGTCCATGAGGAAATTCCAGCCACTAGCGCTGAAGAAACTGCTGCTGCTGAACAACCAACTACGCAGACTGCCACTGAGGAAGAACCAGAAATTCCTCAGCCTGAAGAACCTGCGATTGAGATTCCTGAGGTCGTGATGCAACTCACTGACACTCCTCTGCCAAAGCCAAAGGATCCATTCTCACGCAAGCAAAAGTTCAAGGCTGATGATTTCTTCGGCGAGCACGTATTCTTCGAAGATTATAACCCATATGACTCTGCTCGCATTAGGAAGAGGCGTTTCTGGACTGCTAGTCAAGCCAATTTCTATTCCTCAGTGCTGTTCAACAAGGAGAAGATTTTCTACCATGAGCATATTCCTCACGTGGATATGGAATCTCTGCCGTGCTTCGCACCAGTCCTCAGTGTTCTTCACGATGCTGGACTGCTCAATTTTTGCTCTGACATCTGCGATTGGAATGAAGAACTGATTCTTCAATTCTATGCAACGCTGCACATCACCGGAAATGCTGAAGATGTGAATTCATGGGTGCTGGACTGGATGTCTGAAAACACTCACTACACTGCACCAGCCTCTGAATTGCTTCGTGCTCTACCACTCAGTCCTCCCCTTGAAGAAGCTCGCTGCATCTACAGTGAACCTGAGCTCACACATCATTACATGCAAGTGCTGATGAAGCCTTTGAAACCAGGTCAGGCACCACGAACAAAATTCCTCGTGAAGGAATTGCTGTACGTGCCCAGAACTGTCTATCGTATTCTTACGAGGACAATCAGTCCTATCAAAGGCCACGACTCATCTGATGAGGAAATTGTTGGCATCATGAAGAATCTGGTATTCAACATCGTTCATGGCATTCCTGTCAACTATCACGATTTCTTCATGAGGACTATGGCCAATGTTGCACTGTCTCCGTTTGAGCTGAAGCCTTATGCACCTTGGATCATGAGATTCCTCAGGACAAGGTCTTCACTCAACTACAAAGCTGATTTCCAGAATCATCTCAGCTACTTGCCCCCAATTGAAGTCCTCAAGCAGACATATTCCTCAGTTGATGGAAAGGGCAAGGCACCAGCTGTAATTGATGAAGGCATTCGTCCATTGGATGGTCAGTTTCGCAAAGCTGCATCTTATTCCACCAATGATGACTCTGCCACACATGACTCTGCCAATGCTCCCAAGTCCACTCCTCAAGCCACTGCTCCGCGCGTGATGACAGACCGTGAACTTCTGCTTAGTCTTCACCAGAAGGTGGATCGAAATCACAAATGGGTTAAGCGTCAGTTTGGTTCACTTCTTCACAACATGACTGCCACACACAATGCAGTGAAGAAAAACCACTACTACCTCCATCAAGTCTTCGGTCGCACCTGGGCAATCCTGTCACATCTGTATGGTGAAGAAGATCTGAAGAACATGGGTCTTAATGAAGATTTTGACTGGTCTGCACCTCCACCGAAGAAATTCAAGAAGGTCAAGGTTCCTTCTCTGGTGGCCAGCTCATATTCTTCATCGCGCGACACTGATGAACATGAAGATTTAGACGACACTGCGGCAGGCCCTACATCAACCAACGACCCCAACAACGCTGGCGCTCCTTCATCAACTTGATTATCTTCAGGGGCGTTAGTCCTCAGTTTCGATCCTTTTGGTCATTTGATGACAAAGGGGGAGAAATTTGAGTTAGTCTTCAAGCGGGTCTATTTTATCGCCCATATACAACGTTTTTTTGCTAAGTTACAACTCTCGTTCTTCTGAAACTTTATTGGATCGAGTTGTAATCTTAAACCCGATGGTGCTCTGATACTTTTGATGCACTATGCTCTGATACTCTTTTCTGCATGCTTATTCCTCGTTAATATTATTGCACGCATGCTGAATTTCATCAGGCACCATATTTCATCATGCATTTCAAATTCTTCATATTATATGTTAAATGCGTGTATGAATTACAAGATATAGGGGGAGATCTCCATGATTCAACTCTTCAAGTGTGCATTGCTTCAAAAGCAAATTCCTCACTATGCACATCTTCAGGGGGAGTTCTTCTATATCTTGCAATCAAATTCCTCAATATCAGTATTTACACTTCATATGTTTATCCCCGTTGAAAACTTAACCTATATTGTCATCAATCACCAAAAAGGGGGAGATTGTAAGTGCATCTAGTGCCCCTTAGTGATTTTGGTGTATTGAAGACTTATAGGTTAAGGGACTAATGCGTGTGTGAGTGTACACAGGTCTATAAGTCTATGAGGAGTTTGATATTTACAGGAAAAGTCGACCCCTAAAAATGAATATCTTCGACTGAAGATTTTGGTATTTCTGAAGACTTTCATGAAGACTTTGAAAGTGAAGAAATTGGTGTGTCCGTGAAGACTTGATATTCATGCGAGGAATATGAAGCTTGAAGACTTTCGTTTTCATAGTTTTGTTTTTCTCTTTCTTGAGTCATAGGAAACACCGTACTGTTAAAGGGGGTCGAGGAAATACTAAGGAAAAATTTCCATGTGATGCTCAACTCAAAATCCTACACCTACCAATCCCTTCGAGTGAAGCCATTGGAAATCTCATACAGTTCAGTCAATTTCTTCAGTGACAGAGACGAAGTTCTTCTGGTCTCTGAGGAATTTGTCCTGACTGAGGAGTTAGGAATTCGCCAGTGCGGATTGCCTACACAGTGAGGAACATGATAGCCCTGAGGATTTTGCTACTCAAAATTCCGACCGTTGCTGTGCTATGCGCCAGCTGTTCCAAAATATCTATCCACCTAACGGTCATATCATTGAAGGGCATTTATGTCTTATCATGTCGGGCTGCTCCCTAGGCTATAAATAGCCGCCCCCTACAACCACTAGCTGGTTGAGGCTGCTCCGAGAGAAACGACACTTGTCATTTGAGAGCAACCCATCCTCCGAGGACTTTGAGCGAAAATCATCAAGTGAGGAAAAACCAAAAACCCAAAACCCAAACACCTACAAACCCCAAGTGATTGAGCATCACTGAAGAGATTCATCCTGAGTGGATCCGACGCTTGTTACCTTTGAAGACTGTGCTTCTTACAGACGGTTAGGCGTCATGGTCTAGAGCATCCAAGAGGAATTGTGGATCACCGGGTGACCAAGTTTGTGAAGGTTTGGAAGTCGCCTGAAGACTTACCACGAGTGATTGGACGAGGTCTGTGTGACCTTAGTTCAAGGAGAATACGGTGAGGACTGGGTGTCTTGGACTAAGTGTCCTTGACTCGGTGTCCGGGACTGTGTGTCCTCGAGTTTAAATACTCAGCCGCTCCAACCAGACGTACAACTGAGACAGCAATTGGAACTGGTCTACCAAATCATTGTCTTCACCGAGCTTACTGGTTCTATTTCCTCAACTCTTTCATTTCCTCATAACTGTGATGTATGTTTGTTCATATCTGTCTTTGAAGATTTTAACTGAAGACTTTCTCAATTTCCTTAGTTCAATTTCTTCAGTCTGTTTGTCTTCATCCTGTGTTATCCTGTGATTACGCTTCATGTACTCTGTGCCTGTCTTCATTTCATCATGATGACTATGCTTGTATTCTGTTATGTTTACCTTTGAGTACTTATTCCGCCGCTAGTAGTTCTTCGCTAAGGAATTTCCTCACCGACAAATTCCTCAGTGAAGAATTTTATAAAAATCGCCTATTCACCCCCTCTAGTCGATATAACGCACTTTCAGAAATTTATATGTATTGTGCGGTGAATTGCATTGAAAATCCTTATATTGCCAACTACATAAAGAAAAGAAAACAAATAGAGGATGAATAGAATACTAATCAAAGGGAAGAGACTTCCCAATATTCTCCTATTATTTCTTATGATGAATCAGGTAGCTAGGAGGAGCCTTCTATTCAACCAATCTTATTAATAAGGAGCTCCAAAAAGAGGATTAAACCCACACATGATGTGAAGAAGAAAAAGAAAAGACGGAGAAGCAAAGGTAGAAAGGTATCTCTCCAAAATGATGTTGATCCTATTACTCATTGTGATGATGATAATTGTTATACTATTGGTGCCATTCATACTATTAATGATGAGAGTGATTATGCTTATGATATGAAAAGGCCCAAGCTTGGGGATGCTATGTTTGATGAAGATGATGTTTTTGAGAATATATTTGCTGCAATTAATGTTTCTCCCAAGCTTGGGGATGCTACGTTAATGAAGATGATATTTTTAGTCTCCCAAGTTTTGATATGCAAATTTATAATGATGATAGCATGCCTCCTACTTATGATGATTATATTGATGAAAGTGGGAAGAGTGTCAACTTTAGGAAGTAATGATCCCACTATTTTGGAGGATGTTGAATCTTATTTTGACAATTATGAAAGTGGATTTGGAGAGGTCATGACTTTATTTAATAATGATTCCACTATCTTGGAAGAGGTTTCAATTGATTATGATGAGAACAAAGTTGCTACTTATGATGATTATTGTGATGATACTTATGCTATAAAAAGTAGAGATGATTATATTTATAAAACTTGTCATGATTATGATTACCCTTTTTCTGCACATTACTCCCTTAATGTGGAAACAATTTATAGTATTTGAGTTTCTTATGATGCTCCCACTATTATGAATGAGAAGAATTTTGCCTATGTGGAGAGTAGTAAATTTCCTATGCTTGTAGATCATGAAATCAATGCTTTATGTGATAGTTATATTGTTGAATTCATTCATCATGCTACTGAAAATTATTACGAGGGAGGAATATATGCTTGTAGGAATTGCAATAATACCAAGTTTGCTCTCTATGTACTTAAAGTTTTGAAGTTGTTTTACCTTCCTATGCAAGTTGATTCTTGTTCCCACAAGTTGTTTGCTCACGAAATCCCTATGCATAGGAAGTGGGTTAGACTTAAATGTGCTAGTCATATTGTTCATGATGCTCTCTTTATGTTTCAATTCTTATCTTTTATGTGAGCATCATTGAAATCATCATGCCTAGCTAGGGTCATTGAAATCATCATGCCTAGCTAGGGGCGTTAAACAATAGTGCTTGTTGGGAGGCAACCCAATTTTTGTTCCTTGCTTTTTGTTCCTGTTTAGTAATAAATTAATCATCTATCCTCTGTTATGATTGTGTTTTTATGTTTTAGTTAGTGTTTGTGCCAAGTAAAGCCTTTAGGATCTTCTTGAGTGATTGTTATTTGATCTTGCTGTAAAAAAACAGAAAGTATGTGCTCACGAGAACAATTTTCATTTTTTACCAGAGAGAGATAAAATACCAATTCCACTTGCAGTAGATTAATGAACAAATTTCCTAGGACTTCCTAATTTCTAAGGATTTTTGGCATTATAGAAGTATTCGAAACCTACAGATTACTACAGACTGTTCTATTTTTGACAGATTATGTTCTCTATGTGTTGTTTTGCTTATTTTGATGAATCTATGAGTAGTATCGGAGGGTATGAACCATAGAGAAGTTGGAATACAGTAGATATTACACCAATATGAATTTAGAATGAGTTCACAACAATACTTAAGTGGTGATTTATTTTCTTGTACTTAAGTTTTGTGTTGTGAAGTTTTCAAGTTTTGGGTGAAGATTCGATGGACTATGGAACAAGGAGTGGCAAGAGCCTAAGCTTGGGGATGCCCAAGGCACCCCAAGGTAATATTCAAGGACAACCAAGAGCCTAAGTGTAACACCCTCGATGCGACTATATCTCCCATGTGTCGAGGCACGACTTAGAGGCATAATCGCATTGAAGGCATATGTCGCAAGTTAGGCAATCTTCACAACAACCCATGTAATATAGATAATAAAAAGGGGAGATAACATAGTTGGATTACACTCGCCACGTCAATCAAGTACATAAATAACAATACATCATCCAAACACTCATGGCCCGACTACGGCGCCAAAATAAAAGATAACCCAACATGCGACACGGTCCCGATCACCCCCAACTGGGCACCACTACTGATCATCATGAAAGGAAACATAGTAACGTGGAGAGTCCTCGTCGAACTCCCACTTGAGCTCAAGCGCGTCTCCTGGAGCGGAATCATCAAGCCCTGCATCTGGTGTAATAGTAATCTATGCGCCACAGGGACTCAGCAATCTCGCACCCTCGCGATCAAGACTATTTAAGCTTATAGGTAAGGCAAGGTAAATATATGAGGAGCTGCAGCAAGCGACTAGCAAATATGGTGGCTATCTTGTTCGCAAAAGAGAGCGAGAAGAGGAGGCAAAGCGCGAGCGAGAAACTAGAGAACAACCGGCGCAAGCATTACTCCAACACCGTGTCCACTTCCCGGACACCGCCGAGAAGAGGCCATCACGGCAACACACTCAGTTGATTCATTTTAATTAAATTAAGGTTCAAGTTATCTACAACCAGACATTAACAAATTCCCATCTACCCATAACCGCAGGCATGGCTTTTGAGAGTTCAAATCCCTGCAGGGGAGTCCCAACTTAGGCCATGATAAGCTCTCGCGGTCAACGAAGGAATAGACCTCCTCCCAAGACGTTCCGATCAGACTCGGTATCTCGGTTCTTCAAGACACTTCGACAGGTTAAAACAAGACCAACAACACCGCCCGAATGTGCCGACAAATCCTGATAGGAGCTGCACATATCTCATTCTCAGGGCACACTCAGATAGGTCAAGCTACGAGTAAAACCAACCCTTGAGTTTCCCCGAGGTGGCCCCGCAGGCTGCCTGGTTC